>NC_134901.1:30971118-31271118 GCF_041734735.1 Babylonia areolata | reverse complement strand
GTAAGGACACCACCAGTTCTCTGGCCTACAGAACCTACTTTTCGGAACTGTGCCACAAATTCCCCACTTTTCAAAGCATCTTCACTGACGGTTCCAAGTCAGAGGACGGAGTCGCCACATCTGCGTTCTGTCCCGCCTTTCCTGACCGGCCCTCAACGGAACACATCCTGTCTGACAGCTCGGTGTACACCGCGGAACTGACCGCACTGGTTCTGGGGTTAAAAATGGTTCTCTCTTCGAAACAGAAGAGATTCATGATCTTTTCCAACTCCTTGTCAGCCCTGGAGGCGATCGCCTGCAGGAATATCACTCATCCCAAACTGCTGGAATTTTATGAAACTTTTACTCTCGCAACGAAGAAAGGATACAAGGTTGTGTTGGCCTGGGTTCCCGGACATGTTGGCATTCGTGGTAACGAAAGGGCGGACCTGCTGGCCAGGAACGCTGTAAAGAAAGAATTGTCCAGATCCTTGGTACCCTATACAGACATGAAGCGGAAGGTCAACACTTACGTTAAGGATCTTTGGCAAGAGGAGTGGAACACCCAGACGGACAACAAGCTCTTTCAGATCCGTCCGGACCTAAAAGAGACCCTCCCTTCGGGGGTGAAGAACAGAAAGGAGGAGTCTGTGCTGTGCAGACTGCGTACGGGGCACACTTTTTTTACTCATTCTTACTTGTTGAAGGGGGAGGAGGCCCCTCGATGCATTCCCTGTGACGAGCCTCTCACCGTGAAACACGTGCTCCTTGACTGTTGGGATCTGCATGACGTTAGACGCAGACATTACACGGCGGTTTCTTTGAAGACTTTGTTTCGTGATGTCCCTCTGTGGGCGCTGATGGACTTCTTAAAAGAAGTGAACATTATTAACCAGATTTGAAGGTTTTAAACTATGGAAGTTTTTTTTTAACTTTGGAGTGGAAAGTTTGAAGTGGTGATCGTTTTAATTGGTTGTTTTTTTATCCTTGTAGTAGTTATTGACGCGGCGATAGCCTTGAGATGGCCTTAGTGGTCGGCGAGGCTCTAAGCACCATAATTTCATTTCATTTCATTTTGGTGCAGACTGGAGAAGGACTTGTATCTTTCCCAGGCTGATTGTCATGCCAAACATCTTAGATGCTTCAGAGAACTTATCAACAATTGTATAAAGGTGATTCTCCTTGTGGGCCATCAGGGCACAATCATCAGCCAGTAGAGCTTCTGTTATGAGCCTTTCCAGTGTGTTTATCTTCACTGCAAGGTGTCCTGAAGTCACTAACTGATCCATCCAGGTAGGAGCTGATGTAAATACCCATATCAACAGCATGAAACAGCACTTGCATAGAAAAGTTGTACAAATATTACATAAACAGAAATTTTCATTTGTTTTCTGAAGAAAACTTTATGTATGGTTTTATTCTTGACAGGGCTGGTGCCATTGTCTTCGTGTCTTCCATAGCTGCTTACAGTCCATTTTCGGTGAGCTTATGTCAGTAATTAATAGTTAGGAAGCAAGGAATTCAGTTTCACGTCCTGTCACAAACATTGGTAATTGTAGACATCTACTTAAAGTGTTAAGTTTCATATTTCAAGTTATGAGAAAAACAAGTAAAAAGGTGTGTGGGGGATGGGGGGAGGGGGTACGGGGGTGATGATTTACTAATAATTACACAAACCTGTATTCTTGATGTTTTATGGGCTGCTGCCCTAGTGCCCAAGATACAGAGAAATGTATAAAATTTAGAAAAAATTGAAGAAGAGATTTCTTTGGGAATCTGTACTTGCGATGTGTTGTATTTTTGCTGCAAGTTGGTGTTGTGGGTTTGAGATGCATGTTTATTGTGTGTAGACCCAGGGGATGGATAGGGAAAAATGGAGTTATACCATGGAAATCAGTTCATGTGAACCTGCTTGTTGAAACTTCAGTTATATTTATAGTTCCTCAATCTTTGTTCAAAGTCCTTTATCATTTCCTATGATTGTGAACACTGATAGAGTTAAATTTAGATGTTGAAAAAAATGTTGTGTAAACCTGCTTATTGTTTATGTGTTCATTTATTTATTTTCACTGTATGGTATGGATTATTTATGTTAAGATATACCACAAATTGTTGATCTTATACCATGTGAGATACTAGGCGTTTAAACCATTCAGTGCCAGAAAATTTTGTAAAAAAAGTGCTATCCTCTTGCCAGGGAATTTTTTATTTTGAATTGAAAAAAAAATCTAGCTCAAAATCTATGGGAGATACAGAGAGAAAGTAAACTTGTTTTATTACAGACAAGAGAGGCAAGGCCTTCAAGACTCACTTGTGATACACTTAAAAAAAAAATCCAAGCTTTTTATGTATTGAGTATAATTTCAAAATGTAATGTTTAAGATGAGAAAGATCAGTTTAAAGCAAATTAATTCCCCTAGCATTAATTACAGAGTAATTTCCCTTCTTTACTATCTGCACCAAAACATTTGCAAAATAAATAAAACTTCCGTGCTTAGCAAAATAAGTACCTGTTTGAACAAAAAATGATAATAATGACTGCTCTTGTTGTTGAGTCAGAATATCAGATCAAAGTGTCAAGTTTAGAGAATACAAAAAATATAAATATAACAGTAAATGCAGTTTGCATATAATTAGGCTTCATTTTTTATTTTTTTGTGCCCATCCCAGAGGTGCAATATTGTTTTAAACAAGATGACTGGAAAGAACTGAATTTTTCCTATTTTTATACCTAATTTGGTGTCAACTGACAAAGTATTTGCAGAGAAAATGTCAATGTTAAAGTTTACCATGGACACACACACACACACACACACACAGACAACCGAACACTGGGTTAAAACATAGACTCACTTTGTTTACACAAGTGAGTCAAAAATGATTGCAGATTCTGAATCTTTGCTTTTTCCCCAATTTGTTTTGAATGTAGTTTTGATTCCAGCATTTCAAAGTTAAGATAATTATGCACCAAAAAGTCTATTTCCACCCACACAGAATGACACCTAAAAGGAAAGAAAATACAACTGGAAGTAGCATGCTTATTGTCAGATTATACCCGTAGAAGGAAAGAAAATGGTATAATAGCAATCACAACTCTTGTAGACATTAAGTGAATAACTGTCCCAGCAATGACAAACATCGGTTCAGTCAAGATAAAAAGTCAATCAAGCTCTCAGAAACTGAGCAGTCAAGCTTTCCTTACACCAAAGAGCATCTCCCTTCAGAGAAGGAAGCTCTTTGATGATACTCCTTCATAGTTGCAACTGAGCTGATAGAGTGTCTGTCAGTCAACTGATCAGTGACAAAGAGCTTGCATGTTATTCCCATCCATTTTGTATCAGCGCTGTGTTTGCATGTTATTCCCATCCATTTTGTATCAGCCCTGTGTTTGCATGTTATTCCCATCCATTTTGTATCAGCGCTGTATTTGCATGTTATTCCCATCCATTTTGTATCAGCGCTGTGTTTCATGAAAATCATGAATTATTAGTTGTTGTCATACCCAGCAGTTGAGCACTGTCAAAAGACAGTTCAGTGATGTTCACAGCCACACCCCTTTCCACGCCCTCTGTCTGGCCTTTGACAAAGTAATTATGATATAATGATGTGCATGTGTATGTGCAGATGATTGGTGCTTATTCTGTCAGCAAGACAACACTTGTTGGGTTGACAAAGGCGCTGGCACCTGAGCTGGCCAAAAGTAACATTCGTGTCAACAGCGTGGCTCCTGGCCTTATCAAGACCAAGTTCAGCAAGGCTGTGAGTATATTGTGAGGGAGAAAGACTATGGAGGTGTGGGTGCAAGAGAATGTGTCTTATATGCCGTGTGTGGTTTTTTTTTTTTCTTTCTTCAATGTCTTTTCACTTGGATGTGTAATGCGAGTGTGTGTGTGTGTGTGTGTATGCTTGCATGTGTATGCACTCTTTCATTGGAACACTAAAACATTGTATTGCAGAGGTTAAGGCATGAATGAAACAAAACAAATTACAATTAAATAATAGCAAAATTGAAGCTCTTGTTATTTCTTCAGACGTTCTATTAACAGCTCCTTACCTTCTTCTCATAAAATTGGAGATTCAAATGTAGACCTTGTATCTTCAGTAAAAAATCTGATCTGGGTGTCACATTTGATTCAAACCTTTCCATGAGGAAACATGTACGCAATCTCTGCAAGGCTGCATACTTTACAGTTTAAAGATCAGTTCCATCCGACATCTCCTCACTACTAAAGCAACACAAACTCTGGTGTAATCTCTTGTCTCATCCAGACTTGATTATTGTTATTCAGTCCTCATTGGTTGTCCTCAATATTTAATACAAAAACTCCAGAAAGTCCAAAATGCAGCAGCAAGATTGATCTTTAGAACCAAAAAGATTGACAATGTCACCCCTCATATACTTTTTCTTCACTTGTTACAAATTTCTGCCGGCATTCAGTACAGAGTCACATCTCTCACCTTTGGTGCTGCCCCTCAGTACCTGAACAAACTCACACATCCCCACAACAACTCTGATCATGTTCTGATTCACGGCGGTTACTAATTCCCTGTGTAAAAACCAGATGCTTTGGTGATTCTTCCCTCTCCACCCCCCCCCCACCCCCACCCCCATTCCATCAAAAACCAGTGAAGCATTACACAGTAGATTCTCCTTCACGGAGTAACCATAAACACTGACAGTCATTTCACATAAGTTATATCATTCATTAATTGCAAGGGATTTTTATATTCTGCATATCCCCTATCCCAACACACACACACACACACACACACACACACACACACACACACACACAGAGCCAGACATACATACATTAACATATAATCCCTATCACAATATCACAAAATATCAGCATAATCTTCTGTGGCATGGAGGAATCACAAAGAATAATGCATCAAATACAGATTCCTAGAATGTGCAAATATGATTATGAAAAAAAAGCAGTATAATGATAATAATAATAATAATAACTGGACATTTATCAGCACTTTCCTGTTTGCACAAAGCGCTGTACAATTCACACACACATGCATACAAAACACACTTAGTCCTCAGCTCACAATCATGCACAGTAAACATATATACGCTCATACAAACTCGTATGTACAATACGATCATACATACAAATGTACATACATACATACATACATGCATGCATCCATCTATACATACATACATGCGACGCACAAATATACAGTGTTACAAATATACCTACACAATCAACTAACTACTTTCATGTATGAGAGAGGGTCTAGAGGAAATGCTGCTGGAAGAGGAAAGTCTTGAGGTTAGATTTAAAGGAAGGCAGTGAGGGGCTGTGACGGATGTGGTGAGGCAAAGAGTTCCATATTTGAACAGCAGGTGATGAAAAGGCTCGACCACTGTGCTGTTCTGGTTTGTATTTTTGGATGCAGAAGGTTCTGTCATCAGCAGCAGAGCGAAGAGAACGGGAGGGAACGTGGATTTGAAAGATGTCAGAGAGGTATCAGGTTGCAGTTCAAGATATGACATGGCAGCAGAGACAGGCGGCTTTGTGTTTGATTCTTTGCTCTATGGATAACCAGTGCAACTCTTTTAGAAGGAATGTGCAGTGTGCAGATCTTTTTGCTTTATAAATCAGTTTGGTGGCGGAGTTGTGTACAGTACTATCAAGAAGAGTCAAAACATGTTACATAATATAGTGGATTTGTTATGTTAACCATCTGTCTCACTTTTCAGTTATTCTCATTCTCTCTCTTACACAGACAAACTGACAGACAGCCAGACACAAACACACACGCGCGCGCATGCACGCATGCACACACGCACGCTGACTTAATCAATGGTACCAGAGCATTTGATACTTCAAGTCAACACAGAGAAATAAACGATGATTAATCAAGAATTAGCGCATGGTGTTGCAGAAATTTGCCTGTCACGGGCATGTCTGTACATGTCTGTTGGCAGTGTTGTATGTTTTTTTTTTTTAAGCAATAATATTGATAGTAAAACTAATTTCCACAACCTTTCTTAAATATGCAGATGTGCCCTACTAAACTTTAATCATTTAATCATTTATTTATCCCATGTATGGGAAACCACTTCCGTTCAAAGTCATTGTAGCACATGTCCAATCTAGATGCCCATTTTTCAGTGTGGTAATTGTACTGTACTTCCTTCATGAATACTGTTATTGTTGGTCTGATTTTGTTGATTCTGTATTGTGAATAAAAATCTAGCGCATAGTATAGGTCCAGAACTTCATTGGTTTTTGTTTTGTTGTCAGTTCCAAGCAAATCAAGTTCAGTATTAAACTAAAAGACAGTCTCTCACATACTTGGCGCTTATCTTTCAATAGTTGTCCCAGCTCTAACCAGTAAGTCTGCATATAATTGCAGTCCCATAGATGATGGTGTATATATCTTTTTTTGTTATTATAAAAGTTGCATTGATCACTCTCTGTCGATGCCATTCTTTTAAGAATACTACTAGATCGGTAGGTCAGTTGTGAAATGTCATCTGCTATACAGTGCCATGGAAGGTAATTGTAGTCAGCTGAGCACTTGGCTACAATGAGATATGTTTTCAGTCCTAACCTAAAAGACTCTAAGGACTCACTATGAGGGAGTGTGGTAGAGAGGTCCAGAGCTTAGCTGTTGAGAAAGAAAAACCTCACTGGCCATGCTGTTTGCCTGTGAAAGTAGGAAGCTGAAAGAGCCTGGTGCCAGCAGAGCATTGAAGGGTCATGGAAGGAATATATATATATGGAGAAGTTCAGATAGGTACTGAGGAGCAGAGCTACTGATAACAGACAGGAGCACTTGTATTTTATTCTTTGTTCATTTGGAAGCCAGTGCAACTTGTATGATTTCTAGAAGATTTTTGATAAGCCTGGCAGCAGAGTTTTGAATGCACTGAAGAGGTTGATTGAGAGATTGAGGACAGCATATGAAGACAGTGCTACAATAGTCAAGACAAGAAAGGATATAAGAAGAGACTAGAGTCTTCATTGCTTTTTCTGTAAGAAATGAACAAACTGAAGTCTGTGAAAATGTTGTACAATTCTCTCTGATGTTGGAGGTGTCTTTTGCAAAGGGTACACAGGTGTAATAATATACATGTACAGTAATACCTGTAACCTAAGTAAGATTACAGGAACACTCCAACGGGTTCAACTGGGATCTAGCAGTCTGTAAAGTGAGTGTGTTCTCTGTGTGTGTGTGTGTGTGTGTGTGTGTGATGTTGTATGTGCATGTGTGTGTGCATGTTTGTGAGCGTGCATGTGGGTTCTTGTGTGCATGCATGTGCTCATGCATGTGTGCAGTTTTTTGTAAAAACTGTATTGATGGAATAGGCTAACTGCATGCAAGGCAGTCTTCATGTATTATGTTACCAATATGTTTTTCATATTCAAGAAGTGTGCAGACGCACCAAGACACAGACTTCTGGATAAACAGAAAAGCAAACACACAGAGAAGAACCACATACTGGAAGGGGATGGGAGATGCGAATACCTGATGCAGGGCTGTGGAAGAGACAAATGACAATGCCTATATTTGAAGATAACAGATAACCACTGTTGTGCCTTATACAGCTGGGTCTCACCCTCATACTGCCTATGTATTACATGGCAAAATCATGATGCACTGAAGAAGAAAAAAATGCAAAGAATAAACACTTTAATGAAGTGTTCATTTATGTTAAACAAAATGTTAACTTGTAAAGAATACAATTTTTTTTTTTAGAGATTTCATAAATGTAAAAAGAAAAAGAGAGGTATTGATCTGGCAATGTCATCTTTGTTGGTGACTTTATTGTACATTTTGAACTCTCCTCCCAGACTATATCTAAACAGCTTTGCAATATCTTTTGTGACCACAATCTTATCCAAGTCATTGATGAACCTACTCACAAAGACACATTCTTGATTTACTTGTGGTGAGAGAAAATGATGATCTCCTCCAGTCTGTTTCTGTCACAGACTTAGTCCTATTATATAAAATCACAAAGCCATTTTCTTCAGTCTTTCAGTTCAGAAGCTTTCGCATCAAAAACATTACAGTAAGTCTCAAAACTTGAAGGAGATTGACACTGGCTCTTTCCATTCCATTCCATTCATTCTCCTGCCCGGGATGGGCGTAGAGGAGACATGAGGGACGATTCCGTAGTCAGACGACGCCATCCGGTTCTATCTTCTGCCTGTTGTATCAGCGTAGCGCTATCCATATTGGTCCATTCCTTGATGTTGTCCATCCAGCATTTGGCTTGCCTCCCTCTTCGCCTACCACCCTCTAGCGTTCCCTGTAGAACTGTCTTTTGCAGTGAATTGTGGCATGTCACATGCCCGAACCATGACAGCTTCCTCCTTTTGACCACTGCTAAGAGTGGTTCCAGTGGACCCGCTAGCATAGTTATTTGGCTCATGACAAAGTCATTGGTCTTTCTGTCCTTCCATGAGATTCCAAGCAATCGTCTGAAGCATTTTGTCTCAAACGTCTGGACTTTCCTAGTAGTTTCTGCTGTTAAAGTCCAACTTTCACATCCATACAGCAGTATGGATAGCACCAGGGATCGGTACAGTTTGATCTTTGTTGGAAAGCTGATCTCTCTGCTCTTCCAAATCTTGCTGAGCTTAGCCATTGCTGATGTTGCGATCGCTATCCTAATCTTTATTTCAGT
The DNA here is from genome assembly GCF_041734735.1 of Babylonia areolata. NCBI lineage: Eukaryota > Metazoa > Mollusca > Gastropoda > Neogastropoda > Buccinidae > Babylonia > Babylonia areolata. Next base: position 31,262,480 of record NC_134901.1, on the reverse strand, counting down.
TGTTGAGTGACCGTCGTTTGTGAGGGTGGAGCCGAGATATTTGAAAGCATCCACTTCTTCAAGTTGTTGTCCGTTCATGAAGATTTGAGCTTGGGTGTTGGTTGAGCTGTTTACCAACACTTTGCTTTTCTCGGTGCTCACTTCCATTCCGTATGCACCTGCTCTTCCTTCTAGTCTCTTGGTGAGGTCTTGTAGTTCTTTGTTGCTGCCTCCTAGTAGATCTATGTCATCTGCGAATCTCAAGTTGTTGATGATTCTTCCTCCTATGGAGATGGTAGAGTGGAAGTCATGGAGGGTTTCGCGCATGATGTTTTCTAGGAAAAGGTTGAATAGTACTGGGGAGAGCAGGCAACCCTGACGGACACCGACTGTGGTCTTAAAGTATATTCCGATTTGGTTGTTGAGGAGGACTGCGCTGCTGGATGTCCTGTACAGCGCCTGAATGACTTGGGTGAGACCCTCCTCGATGCCAAACTGTCTGAGTACCTGCCACAGACCATCATGCCACACCCATGTCAAAGGCTTTCTTGAAGTCTATGAAGTTGTGGAACAGGTCTCTTTGATGTTGCAGGTGTTTTTCCATCAGTAATCGGCAGGTGAAGATCTGTTCTACTGTGCTTCTGCCTGCTCTGAATCCGGCTTGTTCCTCTGCCAGGTGTTCTTCAGCCTCTTTCTTGAGTCGGTTTAGAATGACTCGAAGCATGATTTTGCTCGTGTGGCTAATAAGACTGATTGTCCTGTAATTCTGGCATTGGCGGAGATTCCCCTTTTTTGGTATGGGGATGATGAGCGACCGAGTCCATTCTGAGGACCACTGTTTTGTCTCCCAGATCTTTTGACAGATTGCTGTTACAATTGTGACCAGCTCATTCCCTCCGTGTTTGAGCAGCTCTGCCGGAATGTTGTCTGCTCCAGGTGACTTTCCTGCTGGTAGACTGCGTACAGCTTCTTCCACTTCTTCCCTCAACACTGGCAGGGGTGAAGGTTCCCTTGATGGTGTTATGTCTCTGTCGATCAAACTGTCATCTGGTTGTATGGGATAGTTGTATAATTCTTGACAGTATTGTGTCCATCTGTTCAGAACAGCGGAGCTTTCTGTCAGTAGCTCGCCTGAGGTATCTTCAATGACAGACGATTTGTTCTGCTGCGTCTTGGTGAGTTTCTTCAGTGTGGCATAGGCAAATTTGCTGTTTCCTCCTTCCATTCCTTTTTCGATCTTCTCACACTGGTCGTTGATCCATTGTTCTTTGGCTTCTTCCATCTTTTTTCTCACAAGTTTATTGGTTTCACGATACTGTGCGGCTTCGTTAGGGCTAGTGTTTTTCGTCTTCTTCAGGGATCTTCTCTTATCACACAGGTCAAGGATGTCGTTAGAGATCCATGGCTGGTGTTTCTTCCTCTGTCGCCCCAGTACCTCTTCAGCTGTTTCACGGACTGCCTCATTGAAGGTGTTGGTGAGGTCGTTGATGTTGTTATCCAGAAGGCTGAGTGCCGCAAACCGTCCCCCGAGCTGAGCTTGGAAGACCTCTTCAATCTCCGGGTCTTTAAGCTTCTCCAGATCAAACTTGATACGGGGTTGCACCGCTTGGTGTTTTTTCTTCAGCTTCATCTTCATTGTGAGCAGCACAAGGTCGTGATCACTGCCTATGTCAGCTCCGGGGTAAGTCCTCGTCTTTGCTCTGTTGATGCTTGATTTGAAACGCCGCGGGGTGAGGACAAAGTCAATCTGGTTGTGAGTTCTCCCGTTCGGTGCATGCCAGGTTGTTCTTCTTGACAGTTTGTGAGGGTAAAGAGTGTTAGCGATGGTGAGCCTTTGGCTGCACGCAAACTCCAGAAGGCGAAGTCCCCTGTCATTGGTGTCTCCTGTGCCATACTGGCCCACTGTTCCAGCCCAGTCGTTGTAGGCATCTGGGCCGATTTTGGCATTGAAGTCCCCCTGTACAATGATGATGTCTTTTTTGGGGGCCTTCTTGATGGTGTCTTCTATTTTTTCGTAAAATTCTTCGACATCCTGGTCATCATGGTCAGTTGTTGGTGCATATACTTGGATGATTGTGATGTTATTCGGTTTAGCTGACACTCGAATACTGATGACACGGCTGGTAACTGGTGTGCAGCTCATGATGCATCCAATGACTTCTTTGCGTACGATGAAACCTACGCCATGTTCATGTCGAGAATCTTCACCACTATACCACATCTTGTGTCCGTCATCCGTCATCATCTCTCCCAGTCCCGTCCATCGTACTTCTGATAACCCCACAATGTCCCATTGGTAACGTTTTAGTTCAAGCTCAAGTTCTATCACTTTGCCGCATTGATATAGGGTGCGGACGTTCCAAGTTCCAATGATGACTTTTTCTTGTGGCAACTTAAATAGTTCTTTTGCTCCAGTAGCTGACTTTACACTTCCACCCTGGGGCAAGCCAATGGTAAGCGCGGTCGTTGTTGATCCGGGCCTCGACCGATCCGGCATGTTGCTGGCTATGGTTGTGTCCTTCATGTCTTTTCTGTGGGCTTAGGTTATTCCTTGGTGGCGCCAATCTCCTCTCCAAGTCTCCTACCAGTTATACCGCCAGTTACTCGGTCGCGCCATGACACAGCAAGCTTAGTGAAAACATGGACGCCACGGGATGGCGTTGCTGTGGACACAGTAATGTAGGAGAGGCCTTTTGCAATAACCTTACTGTCTGGCAAACCAGGCAGTGGCTATGCGGCGATCACTTCACCTGGAAAGGAGAGGTTATCGAGTGACACATCACTTACTGGCTCTTTAGACCGTTTTAAAATATGAGATATCCAATTGGTTTAAAAGTAGTAAGCATTTTCGGTTAATTTATGCTGCATATCATTTCCTAAAGGATTTGGGTGTGCTAAATTCATTTAACAAATTTGCCACTTGAAATCTCGCTTCTTTTCTTAGATATAATTAGTTATTCAAAATGGCCGCTTCGCAGAACAGAAAACTCCTTCAGGCGTTAGTGGACACTGGCAAAGTTTAGTGTTTATTTCAAATAATTCTGAACCAAAATTTGTAAAAAAAACAAACATATAAGCATTTCAAACTTGTATTTCTCTTCATAATTGTAAGGACTGGATTATCTTTCTTTCAAAATGTACCCCCGACCCCTCCCCGCGCAAATAAATGAAATAATGAAAATTAACCTCTATGCCTTTTAGTTTTGATTTGAAATTCTTTGTACATGGGAAATGCAAAAGCAGTCAAGTTTGAGTTATCTGAATGATAATTACATAAGTAAGCCTTTGACTGACCAAACTAAACAGCAAAAGAAAAGAAAGGTGGTAAATACAAAGAAGGTGCCAAATTCGTACTATTTTGTCTGAAGACAGATTGAAGTTGCTGCTAGGCTTCATAATCTGTCAATTTTCTTGCACAACAGTACCTTCTCCTGTGCCAATTTGCTAAATCCAATAAAATCTCTTGATAAAGCAGACGCAGCCAGCAACGTTAAATTAATGGAACAGAGGCCTAACTATTCACGATTTTCTGGTTCAGTTCGTGTAGTTTCGCTTTAGTGTATGTAAACGATAGAGGAACAATGCCTGCTTGCATGATATGGAATGACATGGCGTCGTGTGTTGGTGGCAAGGTTTCCAAGGGCTGGGCTCGAGCAAACAGAACTGACCTTGCATCGTCTACGGAAGCAGTGTCCATGTTGTACACTTTACAGATGAAGGCCTCTGCATCAGCACACGCTTGGTGAGACAGTTCATCTCTTCCAAGTGTTGCAAGGAGGGCATGATGCTCTTTGAAGACTTGCAAGCAGGATATCTTGGGATGGCCAGCATGAACGATGTCGTATCACTTCCAGTAAGTGAATGAAATGCCGGTAAGGCACCGAGGAAACTGTTGTCAGAGGGAAGCTGATCTACAATGGTGTGGATTGGAATGTACTTTCTGCTCTTTGACGTTCCCGCTTTCATCCACACTTTTAAGCATGGCATTTTGTTGAAGTGGGCGAGGAGAAGGGCCAGCACATCCGTATCTCGTGCAGCAACAACAACGCTTGAAGCTTGGCTCTTCACACAGTGAAGAATAAGCCGAGTGTCAGCCTCCTTGTGTTTGGTTTCTAACTCTTCAGTGTTTACATCAGGAGCTGAGGACTCAACCTGCTCTTCATCACTGAAGCCACAACTACAATGATCTTGTTTTCAGGTGCCAGAAGGATCAGTTGGCGAGACAAGAAATTGGCCAGGTCAGCTTTGTTCTCTGCAAGGGCAATGAAGTTTTTCCACTTTGGTGGTAGAGGGACTTCTCTGCTTTGGATCTCTCTCCTCACGGGCACTGCATGCTTGCCTCATTTCTGTCTGGTGCCATTCTTGATGGACATTTTATAGTACCTGTCAAACACAACATCAGTTCGAGTGAAGACAGTGCCACTCTGAAGAACAGATTCAACAAATGTGTCAGCTAGGTCACCGAAGGTCTTGGGATTTGGTGGCTTTCCAATTGCAATCACAAGTGCTTGGCCATCAATGATGAGTGTGGGTTCTTCTCCAAGGTCAGCTGGTTGAAGGTTTGGGTGGCAAGGTGTGTCACCAATCACAGCATCTGCTAGAAGGGATTTCTGACCAGAACGGAGATTGCCAGTCATTTCTGCTATAGCAGCTGGGGCAGGAAGAAGCTCATGCTGTAGTAGTCTTGCAGATTGACGTCTCTTCCAGCTCTGTATGCCGTGACAAGTCGTTGTAGAAACTGTCTGTCGGCCTGGATGACTTTCTGTGCACTCGTCTTGGATTGCTTTTGTTCCACTTCGAATTGGGATGCGAATGTCAGGCATTTGTTCCTGTGTAAAGTGTCTCTGAACTGCACTTGTCGGTCGTTGCAGACAACAAGCTTTTCTTCAATGAATTTGATCAGCTGGCCTTGACCCCTTTCCTAGACTGTCAACAAATGTTCAGTGATGTTGCTGGGGATAACATCCTGTGTTGCAATGTTCTGCAAGTCTGTGGTTGCCTCGTGTGTGAAGAGCTTAAAGGTTTGCAAAGTGTTCAGCAGCTTATTTTCATCCCTCAGATCAAGCCTTTGTCTTGCCGGGTTACACTGATTGTGTGTAAAGTTGTCATCTTGTGATTGTGTGTGAAGTTGTCATCTTGTCTCAGTCCTAAGGTACATTTCGTTTCACTGTTGATGTGATATCTGAGGTTGTAGGAGAGGGCCCACCTGTTCAGCGCTGTGGTTGTTTTGGTGATGCCTACTATTCCACCACCCTTCTTCCCTGTGTTGTTGAGCCATTCCTGACTTTGGTCAGGGTCAACTTGGTTGAACTGTTGAGGTGACCTCTTGACCATGAAGTTGCCCTTTTCAAACTCCGCCTTGACGTTCTCCGGCAACTGATTCATCTCACGTAAGAAGATGAATCCCCATTTGGCCAAAAGCATGCAGATGTAGTTGCCAAAGGCCTTCTCTGTGTGCTCTGGTGAAAAGTAGGAGAATCTGGACCATCTGCATGTATGTCCACCAGAACTTGAAGTTGGGATTATCATTGCTCGACACAAATGCATCCATAGCCTTGCTGAAGTTTGGAGAAGCAAACAACTTCATCAGTCCATCTGTGCCATCAGTGGACAGTTCATCCTGTATCTGTCTTTCTAGATCTTGGTCTGTGTCTTTGATGAACATCAAGAGCTTGGGAACAAGCAATCGTCAAAGTGCCTGAAATATCAACTTGTGTCCTCTCATCCCCCAGGCATAGGACTTTCCAGACATCACCTGTTCTTCTGTTCCTGGACCAAAGATGTTACTTTCAATCCAAGCTTCCAGGAGACCTGATCCCTGTACATGCTTTCCAATAATCTGAAGAAAGTTCATAGCGGTATGAAGACCTCCTAATCTCACAACCAAAAAGTCCTGGTACTCTGGTTTGGCCCACTTGAGCTCCATCAGTCTCCAGAAGAGGGCTTCGTTGACTGTTATAACAACATGGTGTTGGCCAATTTGTCTGGTGATGTGCTTGCATCTCAACACAACTGTGTGAAGCGTATCAAGTTGATGGTCTGGCGCTTGTACGATTGGCATGTAACCAACTGTCGTCATCTCAGGTGAAACATCGCTGTGACTTTGATTGAAGTGGGTCCTGATGGACATTCTGATGTCTCAAACGATATCAATCCAGTGTTTGTTGGTGGTTTGTGGATAATATATTTATCAACAGTTAGTATCAAGAAGATATTTCAGTGTTTGATTTATATAAATAACTATTTTGGGAGGTTTAAAGCAGTATTATTTACTTTTGGTTGACTCAGTTGTTGATTTTTTTGATAAAATGTACATGTTCGTTTGGCGTGGCGGCCATATTGTTTGAGCCGTTACCATGGGAGACTGGAGCAAGGTGGCGCTTGGCAAATTATAGAAATCGATTCTGCATACCTTAAACGTTCAGAAAAACACGGTTGCCACAAATTAACCAACAATGCCTACGGGTATTGGCTTTTCCGAAAAAAGAAATAGGCTACTTTCTGTGATGATGTCAGTAAAGTAGCTTCTTTCTTGATCAATGACTGTTCCGAATCTAGTCTTCTGGATAATTTCAATTACTCTTTATGCGACACACACTTGATTGCCATGCTCCTGTTCGTATCAGACAGTCACTGACCGTCCTTCAGCCCTTTGGATCACAGATGATATCAAAGCTGCCAAACAGAAGCTGAGGCAGTCAGAGAGGAGGTGGCAATCCAGGCACTTGGTCGTTCACTGCCAAATCTTCACCCAACAATGCTCTGTTCTTGAATCTCTTCAATACAAGACCAACAGTGAACATTATTGTGCTTGCTTGTCTAAATATAAATCTACCAAGACTCTTTCATTTCAAGACACTTATGAACTTTTTGGCAACACTTAAGTTCCTATCCTTCCTTCAACTGTCTCTCTTTCTGATCTTTCTGATAGATTTCTGTGAGTTCTTTGATCAGAAAATTTCAGTTATTCGCAGTCAGTTGAACTCCACTGTTTCAGATCCTGATGTTCACTTGGATACTTTCAATGGTGTCCCCTTGACTGCTTTTGAATGAGTCTCTGAGAAGACAATCCGTGAGTTGCTTATCGATACCCACTTGGATGCTGTGGTCTGGATCCTGTCTGCCGATCTTGTGAAACTGTTCAAATGGCCTTCTTCCAGTTATCACAAAGATTGTAAATATCTCTATGTCTACAGGTTTTTTTCCTGAAGATTTCAAACATGCCCTGGTCACGCCCCTATTGAAGAATCAAAGAAATTCTGAGGTGTTTCAGTCTGTATACAGACAGAATCACAGTACATAGCCCTCTTACACATATCCAAAACGTTACTGTCCTGTGCAGATAACAGAGATTGTCATGCTCTATAGGAGAACGGACTAGAAACCCCCGCCCAACTCAGCACAAACGCCCTGACAACACAAACACAGACTATAACAGAATAAAGGTTTATATATATATTTATTCAACACATGATTTATAAGACAGTACACAGATAATCACGCATATCAAACAAAACAAAGCGCCACACTGAAGTATAAATCAATTAACCACTGATGCAAGACATGACACACAAGGCACCAGTTAAATTGATCACAACTGATCACTTCCTTCCAAGTGGAAGCAGATGGTGTCCCAAACAACAAAATAAATCAACCAACTTGCCTGGAGGGAAAAAACGGCGTAGATGAAACACACAGACATAGACAGTACGTTGACGACGATGGAGGCACTAAAGCACTACACAAGGACGAGGATGATGAGGGTGAGTTGAAGATGAAGACAATGAGACTGGAACTGAACTGAAGTACAACGATGATGAAGGTGAGTAGGAGACAGAGGTGATGATGATGAAGTGATGACGATGACAAAGAACAGACAGTGACGATGACGAAGAACAGACAGTGACGATGACGAAGACAAGGACAAACATAGAATCCCTTGTAGGGACTCAGCCAGGCCAGAGGACGCTGGCGGTGGAAAGGAGTAGAAGGCGGTGGCAGCCAACGACATCGAACCCACAGAGGTAAAAGGCAGGCAGTGGGAGCCAAGGGGAGACAATGGATGCCCAGTGGAAGGGTAGGGAAGTCAGTGGATGGACAGGGATGTGGGAATACTGAAAAAACTTCCAGATGAGGTACTATTTCCAGAAGGTTGGAAGAACACAGAACACCGAAGATTTGAAGCCACTCAGAGGAAAAAGATCCTCACTTCTGAGCGCAGAACCTGGGCAAACAGCCCTGAAGAACACCAAACAGGCACAACTGCCTCCTTTGACAGTCGCGGAAGAAAAGCCCAGAATCCTGTAGCTGACTAACAAAGAAAGGTTGATCTCAGTTCAGTGGCAACCTGAACCAAGATCGACCCCGAGACCCATGTGCAATCAGCACAACCCACACTGCTGTCTAGCTGGATGGGGTGGGTGAACAAAGTGGGGGTTAAGCATGCACAACTGATTTGTCATGAGATGTGACAGAGATGTCTTGGTTGTGTCTGCTTGATCTCTCTGCAGTCTTCAACACAATAGAACATGATATTTTTCTCAACTGTCTTCATCATACTTTTGGATTATCTGACACAGCTCTTGATTGGTTTAAATCTTACCTCTCCAGTTGCATTCAAAGGGTGTTCATTTCCAGTATTCATTCCAAATCCAGACCTCTTCCTGTTCAACATGGTGTTCTCCAAGGTTCAGTTCTTGGTCCAGTATTAATTAATCTGTACACTCAACCACTGTCCGACCTCATCAGGCAACATCACAAATTTGCAGATGACACCCTGCTCCCCAAAGCTTGTTCCTAAAATTCTGTTGCCATCCTCCACAAAAACATAGAGATCTGCATTGTTGCTGTGAAGGAGTTGATGCTGACAAACACGCTTACCGTTAATGATCTCAAGACAAAAGCCATACTTATAGGTTCAAATTCTGCACTTGGCCACATTTCAGACCATACCTTGACTGCTTTGTTGATATCAACTTTTGTCAGAAACCTGGATGCATTTTTTGATTCGGCTCTGTCCATACATGACCATGTCAGTAATTTATGTAAAACTTCAAACTTCCAAATGAGGAAAATCCGTACCATTCGACCGTATCTGACTATCGAGACAAACACTCAGCTTGTTTGTTCCTTGATCCGAAGTCACACTGACTACTGCAATTCACTACTTGCTGGTCTGCCCTCAGATTTGTTGTCACGCCTTCAGATGATTTTGAACAATGCTGCAAGAATCATTTTCAGAAAGTTAAAAACAAGGATCACATTACCCCACTTTAAAGGACCTCTCCCATAATTATCTTCTGTCCCTTGTACATTCACCCCTTCCTGTTCTCTCAGGTCTTCAGCTGAAAAGTCCCCAAAACCTCTTCAAAGACATTTAGCTAAAGGGCCTTTTGGTATCAAGCATCTTCTGTCTGGAATTCTCTTCTTCTGGATCTCTGTCACTTACCAATGCTGTCCACTTTCAAAACAAACTTGAAAATCCACCTGTTCAAACAGGCCTTTGGGTGTGTTGAAGCATAGTTAATTATCTCCATTCTTCCTTCTTCTTCCCACCCCACTTTACCCTCTACTGACATCATGGTCTAGTGTGTCTGTGGGTGGGTGGTTGTATGTGTGTGTGTGTGTGCATGTGTAGGGTATTTTTGTCTTGTGTGTTTGTCTGTGCATCTGTCTGTGTGTGTGATTGTTCATACCTGCAATGAATAGTATTGTCCTGTATAGATAAACATATATGTGTTGTTTTTACGTGTGCAGAGGCATGTTATGATGCACTAATGTATGTTTTGTTTCATGTAAGGCACTTAGAGCCCATTACATGGGGAGTTTGCACCATATAAGTACTATCTGTTATTATTGATATGATCTCCAAATGACTGCCATGTTAATAGCATAACACCATTTTACTGCAACAATCTGGACTATGGGTTTAACAATGAAGAGCAGTTAAAACAGAGAATTGTTTCAACAGCATGAAATAACCCAAACTATGGTGATGTGCTCATTGGAATAGATGCTTGTGTATCTGATAATGTTAACCCCTAGGCTGCCTGCATGACGAGATAACTCGTCATGGCAAGCATGTATGCTTCGCTGCCTGCATGACAAGATAACTCGTCATCGAAATATTCTGACTTTTCCCTGGTTTGCATTCACTTCCTTGGCAAAAATAGTGGTAGCTTTAGCCTGGGGAATCTCTCTAGATTCTATTCATAGCTAGAAACCCCATCTACGTCATGAAGCAGTCCTTTATTTGAACGTTTTGGTTGGGTCACTGTCCAAGTGTTTGCCTGACTTCTCTCCTCGCTTGCTCAACAAAATGTCGGACTGACGCCGTGCTCAAGACATGCGATCGTGACGAACTAAATCAACCATGATTTCTTTCTTTAGCTGATGCTCAGAAAGAATTGAAGCGTAAATTCGAAGGAGAAGATAGAGATGAACATTTATAGGACGATCTGATAGAAAATAAAGGGAGTAATCAAGAGAGTGGCCAAGATGCGACTGTCAGTGAGTGATGCCAGCTGTACAGATGTTAGCAGACGACAGATGACCGAATTAGCAGCAGAGCGATATTCTTGGCACGCAGCCAACGTGGTCTGATGAGAACTGAATCAAGTGACCGTGTGAGAGGGGTGAAGAGGAGGGCTGTGGAGACTGAGGGGGCGTGGCCTCACATCCATCTTATCACTTGGAGAAGTCACAATGTATTGTGTATCTATCTCTTAAAAAATATATATATTGTGGTTGTTCTAGTATGATTTTGTGTTTGCAGATATCCATTTGTCCAGAAAATATGATGTTTTTGTGCAAATTACCTGACTAATGTTTGTAATGAACAAGTTGAAAATGTGACAAAAAACAAAACACTGACTTCAAAACAACAGCATGTCACTAAAAATATATAAAATGGGAAAACAGCATGTGTTTTGTATTCTTTATTCATTTACCTTTCAGAAAATATATACTTTTATGGGTCTTTCTCCAATAACAAAGAGCACAGAATTTTTGGAAAATTTATACCCGTTTTTTGTGGAAAAAACCCTGGCAAATAGATTTCACTTAAAGCTTATTTTCCTGGCAGCGAAAGGGTTAATAGATAACCAATTTTTTATATTTTTGTGGAAGAACATCTAGCATCATTCAAATTTGCTGACTTGAAGATTGGTAAAGAGCATGAAGCAGACAGCAGAGGTTTTAAAGTGTGGGCACTAGTAGTGCACAAACTGTAGAATAAAAAAGTGATCAAAGCTATACAATGTGTGCATGAAACATTTTTCTGGCATGAAGATTGACAAAACATATGGTTTTCCACTTTCAACAGCTGTGGGGGCAGAGTGACAAGATAGCAGAGGCAACATTGAAGCAGATACCCATGCATCGGTAAGAATTCTGTACACTCTGCACCACTCCAATTACTTTTCTTGTGCTGATTGGATAGGGCACATATCAGACCTGCCTATTGATGTGTATTGACTGTAACAAATACAGGAAATATCTACTTCATTTGAAGCTTGGGGTTTTCCAGATTTCAGTGGATAATTCACTCAATCATTTCTGCTTCCAGTACACGTACAATTTGAGACCTGTTGGTGATCATCAGAGTCAAACACTGATTTTGAAATGAAACTATAGTAGTTGTGACTGCATGTCTCTTTCATAGTATACTGTAGTTTCTTTTTCATAAATCTCCTTTCTTTTTTCAGTTATATGTCCATATGTATTATCCTTACAATTATAATCAGTTCATCAGAAAATTTGTTTTATCAGATACATAGGTGCTGTCTAATTGTACAAAATGGAATATGAAGTGAGTGTAAATTACAACTGTAATCACTAGTGGATGGCGTGTCATTTCAGATTTGGTACCCCTGAGGACTGTGCAGGGGCGGTGTCCTTTCTGGCCTCAGATGATTCAGCCTACATGACAGGGGAGACCATCCTGGTGACAGGGGGAATGACATCCAGACTGTAGACAAAACTGGTTTGTTTTGTGAGTTAGGGTTGTATCCAGAGCATCCTTCACTCTAAAAAGTTTTCAGTGTGCAGCAACAATTTTGGATGACTAAAATAATTTTCAGACTCTTTTTAAAAAAATGGAAAAAAAACACACACAAAAAAACACACAATAAAACCTCTCTTGATGATGGATGACAAAGCACATACATCTCTCAATGTTTGCAGTGATTATTTTGAAATGATCTAATTTTCAGTGTCAGAGTCATGCTGTGAATAGCAGAACTGTTTGTGAAGCTGTTTCATATTCCCATGTTATGAAGTATTACCTTTAGCAAGGATAACTAATAGCACTGAAACTGGTCACTGTTGATAAAATCACATGGAAGTCCACCAAGAGTTTTCCCTCTTACCTCATTTATATCAAATTTAAAGGTTGAAAGATGGGTTGGATTGATCAGAATTAGATTTCTGAGCTTGGTTGTGGCCAGGAAAATATGTGCAGTTCACCTAGATGAAGAGCAGAATGACATAATTTAAAGGCAAAGAAGACTGTTGAGCTGTCCAGCATTGGAGAGGAAAGTGAAAGTGATTTTGACTGAAAGTGAACATGAGTTGGATGGGGAATTTTAGGATAGGTGAAGACTGTGGTTGTTTTGATTTTGAATATTAATTGATGACTGGTTTCATGCTGACAGTGTTTTGTCAGCATGAGGAGCTTTTGCATTTGACGCTTGTTAGGTCATAGTGGCATTTGATCCTTGTTTGATCAACACGTGCACTGTGGCATTTGACCCTTGTCAGGTCAGTGTGTACGCTATGGCCTTTGACCTTTGTTAGGTCGGTGTGTGCACTGTAGCATTTGACCCTTGTTAGTTCAGCATGGTCAGTGTGTGCATTGTGACATTTGACTTTGTTAGATCAGTGTGTGCACTGTGGCTTTTTAAAGTGAGAATGCTTGTTGATTGATCAAGAATGGAGAAAGGTGGTGGAAGACTATAGTCATTGTTATGCGAGTGGGGTAAGGGGTTTTCAGGCCTTGTGTCACATCGGTCACAAAGGTTATCTTTTTGCGTTATTTTTTTTTTAATGAAATATTTTATTAGATATGTCAAAAAAATCAAATACTTTATCATAAGTTACATTGCTAAAATAAAAGACATACGTTTCTGAAGGTGTTCTACTTTTACCAATTCCTATACATATCCATTTCTGGGTAAATTATTTCAGTGCCTAGTCACTGCAGCCTCCAGGCATTTCATACTCAAGAATGTCTTCAATAATTTTGATCATTTAAAGAAATGTTTGTCTTGTGAGCACGTGATATATGATCAAAATGAGTTAAGTAATGGATATATATGTATCAAGGAATAATTAAAATGCCTGTTGAAAAAAGAAGCAAAAGCAAAACTCTAAGAGTTTGGGGCTTTGCAGAACATAGAAGTATGTACAAAAATATGATGTTATGTGTTCATTTAGTTCTTTTTTTCAATTGTGAACTGAAATTAATCTCTAGTTTGAGGTTGATGATGATTTATTATTGTACATCTGCACGGTCTTCATCACCTAAACAAAGTGGGTGATTTTTTAATGTACATCTGCACGGTCTTCATCACCTAAACAAAGTGGATGATTTTTTAATGTACATCTGCACAGTCTTCATCACCTAAACAAAGTGGATGATTTTTTAATGTACATCTGCACGGTCTTTATCATCTAAACAAAGTGGATTATTTTTTTTAATGTAGATCCGCATGGTTTTTATCATCTAAACAAAGTGGATGATTTTTTAATGTACATCTGCATGGTGTTTATCATCTAAACAAAGTGGATGTCTTTATCATCTAAACAAAGTGGATGATTTTTTAATGTACATCTGCACGGTGTTTATCATCTAAACAAAGTGGATGATTTTTTAATGTACATCTGCACGGTGTTTATCATCTAAACAAAGTGGATGATTTTTTAATGTACATCTGCACGGTCTTTATCATCTAAACAAAGTGGATGATTTTTTAATGTACATCTGCACGGTGTTTATCATCTAAACAAAGTGGATGATTTTTTAATGTACATCTGCACGGTGTTTATCATCTAAACAAAGTGGATGATTTTTTAATATACATCTGCACGGTCTTTATCATCTAAAAAGAGTGGAGCATGGAATGCTGCTTCTATTGTGAGTACTTCACCCACAATGTATTGTGTCTTAAAGGCTGTACATTTTCCACAGTTGAGCATTATTGATCTCTGATGTAAATTCATGTTTGAGGTGACAGATAAAATATCTCCTTGTAATATCTAAAAGAGCTGTACACTAATGAACGGATTTTAATTCTAGTACTCTTATTCTAATTTGGTATGTGTATTTTCTACTTTTACTGATGCAAAAACTCTTCCATTGTGATTTGCAATTATTGTAGCTGACGTTTGAGTCCTTGTTACAAATGCTTTTAGAATATCTTTAAAAAGGTAAGTGTGTGATACCATTCATAATTAAAAGTTATTCACAGCATTCCAAAAGGGAATGCTTTTTTTTATGAAGAGTTAAATATGTGAAAGAAAGTCACTTCTTTTGCACAAACGAGAATGTGGGGTTCCCTATCTAACCAAGTCTGAGAAAATAATCATCAAGCCTTTGAATCTAGTAGCCTCTTCAGCAGGGAGGAGGGGGGAGGACCAACAGGAGGAAGTTAACTGGAATTATATTCTGTGGATACTTAATGCTTTGCATACCCTTCGTACACATGTGCAAATGCTTGAGTAGGTCAGGACACATCACATGAATGAACAGATTAAAATGCTCCCAGATTTGTGAGTGTTTATTGTGCGAGTAGCCAAGCTAATAATAATACTAATTTCCATAGATATTAAGATATCAGACTGAAATTTAGCTAACTGCAAATGCTACAGACATCCATTGGTAAAGATGTCAAACTGAAAAATTGTACATGTTCAGTTCAACATTCCTTTTGACAGCAATTCGGCAAAATTCACATCTGTAATTACCATGTGATACATTTTATTTTGATTATTGATTAAATGCATCCCCAATAATTAATCTCCAGCATCTTTATATTTTTCAAAAGGTGACAGAGTCCATTCTAAGTGTTCCAACGAACATAATTTATCAATATCATTGGCTTTAAGAACACGAAACCAAAACATGAAACCGTTTGGATATTGTCAAGGCAACACTTTTGAAACACCTGTGTGAAGTTAACAAAACAAGAGACAAGGCCTTCAAGACTCACTTGTGATACACATGTAGCCGGGTTGGCTACAATCTTCGTTGGGCCAGCTTAGCAGATGACTTTAGTGGCTCGCCGAAGGTTACTGAGAAAGTTGGTAAATCAGTCGCAAGTTATCTCCCTTCACAAGGAGCCGTATGATTTTTCATCAATTTTAAAAAATTATAAACACTTTCCTATAGATGAGATTATAGTTTTTATGTTCAATATTAGACTTCAGAAAGATCATACTTCTCAACTGCAATAATAATATTTGGCCAGAAAGCCTATAACTCTTTTAAATTAATATTTTTGTGAATGAATTTTGGCGCGATCTTCCAAATCCACTCAGTTGAAACATACAAAATACCTTCATTTTCTATAAATCGATATAGTTCCAGTGGAATTTAGATTGTGCATTAAAATGTAAATGATTAAGCTTTCTTCTCGTGTACTGCTTTCCGTGTACACCTGAGTTATAGGCATGCAGTGGTACGAAATGTTTGACAGCATTTCGGCCCCACAAAACTATCTCTTCTTCAAGCCATTGGAATTCGTCAGTGCCGATTTGAGCAAAATATGTTTTTACAATACCTAGACATTTTTATAGCGTGTCTTGCAGATGTTTGCATTTCTGTTATCAATCTGATTCGTATCATACATGTATAGTTGTGTTGTAGTTGGTTTAAACGAAGTATTTCATTGCCGATCACTTGTGCCAAAAGCACCGCCAAGCGGTGCCGACACGGGAGCTGTCCGTTGAGTTTTCTCTTGAATTTTGACATAAAAAATCTTCAGAAGCAGATTCTATAGATGATTTTTATATAGTTGGAAATTCAGGATTTTCAGTTACTTAACTGTTGCAATTATATTACATATCGCGACATATTAATTGTTGTAATGTACAAAAATGATACAGGAATTCGTTAAAAGCTCATTCATTCAGTGACTCTTTTTGTTTACAGTTTTTAACTACATTATTTTTGTAGAAAATGGTTTAGCTTAAGAAAATGCTCGTCTCTTGTAGTTTTGTGTGATATATAATATGTCTATGTTAGTTCCCCAAGCCAAAAGTCAGAAGCCGCTAAATTTGGTCAAACAAACACAAGCTTGGCCCCTCAAGGCTTGCGGAGCACCGGTTTTGTGAGTTGCTTCGCGGCGCTGGCTTTGCGGTTCGGCGGAACAGAAATAAGGAGTGAGCGAGTGCCAGACAAACGGAGAACTCTCCTGGTCTGGAAGAATAAAAGAAGAAAACCGGCGCACCGCCTTCCCGAGTCTACCTTGCCTGGCTGCAGCTCTCTTCTGCTAACACCTTCCTGTCTTCACCTTCTCTAACACCACCTTACCACCCAATCACACAATTAAAAAAAAAAAAAAAAAAATTATTATTAAAATGTGTTCTGTATTTAATATGATAAAAGCCTTGGGTAAAAAAAAAAAACCAACAAAAAAAACAACAACCCTAAAGCAGATTCGAATCAAGCATGTTCTGGCGAGAGGAAAGTGTCTTACACATAGCACTAACTTGCATCTACGAATGATGCTAAAAAATATTAAATCATGTTGTTGTTTTTTAGCATGATAAATCGGTTACAGTATTTGAGGTGATAATGCCATTTAAATCATGTTATTTTGGTATGTCTTAGGCATTTAAGAAATTCTTTACAGTCTGCGGTAAAGGAGACATTGCCATTACCTCAAACAGATGGCAGCATGTAGCCATTTTCTTTAGATCTGCGGAGATCTGTGTTCGACAGGCTTAGTTACACTCGGAAACTATGACACTGTCCATTCAATTTCTCTTTTATGTACATTCTATTTAAATCAGTTTCCACTTTAAAATATTCATAAGCAGTAAGCATGTTGATGATGTAGTTAGTGTCACTGTATCTGTTCAAGAACGTCCAGAATTTGTATTTCTTTTCTTAAAACTGCAAACAAGTAAAAACAAGATCTGCACAGACCAGCCTAGACAAGGCTGACTGAAACCCAGTGAAATGGTCTATTCAATTTTTCTTTTATGTTCATTCTAGGTAATTCAGTGTCCACATGAGAATATTCATATCCAGTGAACACGTCGATGGTGCAGTTAGTGTCACTGTATACATACTGGTCTGTCCAACAAATAAACCATTAATGATCCGGAAATACAGCTTAATTCAGGAGACTTACAATCTATTATTGGTATGACTGTGAGGATTTTTTTCCTATGTTTAAGCCAGATTTGGTAGTGGCAGACAAAGTATTTCCGGAGAAAATGACAATGTTAACACAGACATATATACATACATACATACATACATACAGAGAAACACACACACACACAGACGACTGAACACTGGGTTACAAGACAAGACTACAAGTGAGTCAAAAAGTGAAGTCGGAAGGCTGGAACCTAGTTTCTTGGACAAAGACCTGACCAGGCTGACGCATCAGATCCTAAGAAGACTTACCATCCATACCTGACATGACAAAATCAAGATGATTCCATCATACAAATGACTTATTTGGACACTACTCATTGAATTTGTTTGCAATTGCCAGTCCTCTGTTTTGAACAGCTGGAGAAAGGAAATAGCATGGCATGTGGTAACACGGAGAAAAGAAAAGTAAAATGTATGACTATAGCTATTACCAAACACAACTAATTTTCGTAACTGCAAATCTGATATTTGTGGAGCTTTGCAAGTATATAATAATATCTATTATTTTGTGTACCCAGGACAACAGAACATGTCTAACACTGCTGAATTCAGTCTTTAACACTTCACTGTTCTGTGAACAAAACAGGCCTCAGTGAGAAAACATGGGACAAGAACACAGCTGGGTGGAGGGAAAAAACAAACACCAAAAGCCACGCTGGAAAAAAAGGAATAACTAATTCATCAAGCTGGTTAAAAGTTATCCCAACAAAGAGTTCTACTGAGGGAACTGGGGTTGATAGATTTCTCTATTGCTCCTCCTCTTTCAAGAATTTTATGGATGTCTCATGCTGAGGTCTTAGAAACAGGGTATTTTGGTACACATTATCAGCACCAGGTAGGACTAAAATGAACCTGCTGAACTCAGTGGGCCCCCACATGAACACAGAAACATCACTCAATTTCTTAAAAAATGAAATTACAACTGTTTTCACTTTACAGTATATACGCATGAATGGAGTCTACACATTTCAAACACAAAGTACTCTCTCTCCCTCTACTTCTTTTTCAAATGCACAGCACTCACTCTGGCCCCTTTTCAGACAAAACATGTGCACAGAAGTGCTCAAAGGAAAACAAGTATCTTCCTCATCCCATCTCTGTACTCAAATGCCGATGTGGGTATGCGAAAAATTACATGATGAAATCCAGTGCAACATACACTTTGTGTATAAAACAGGCAACTGTAGAAAATTCCATATTTATACCACATGCACAAGTACAAAGGTGAACAAATGATATGAAAAAAGAAGGCACTGGACAGTTGCAAAATGTTCTTCCAAAAAAACAGCAATGAGAATTTCTTGTAACAGAATATCTATTATTTATAATAAGAATTGACTGAATGATCATGACAACATCAACAAATGTATCACCACTTTTCATCATTGGCTGCATGATCACTTCCACAATTTTGACCTCTGAAGTAAAACTGTTCCAGCTGAAAAGAAGGGAAGCAGGCTAGGACATGGGTAGTGGGTAAATCAAGGTCCTCTGAACAGCTATTGGTGACAGAAATCACAGTGAATTCCATAGAGAGAGAGAGCTAGCAAGCCAGCTGAAAAAAAACCCAAAAGCAGTAATGGCTTTGAATGGACAACACAATAAAGACAAATTTCAACAAAACATGAGGCAAAGCCTTAATGGCTCTCAAGTGCGCTCCATCAAAAAAAAAAAAAAAAAAAAAAAAATTACAAAAACGAAAAAAAAATCTACAAGTCAATTTCAACAAAACATGAGGCAAAGCCTTTATGGCTCACGTGCGCTCAATCACAAAAAACAACAAAATAACAAAAACAAAACAAAACCTAAGTTGACCACAACAACCAGATGGTGTTGGAAGCATGTGTCCTTGCTTTTGATCACTTGGCACACATCATACCCACACCTTGACTCAACTGAACATCCAGTCACTTGGTTTGGCTACAATCTTAGCGTGTGCATTTATTTGTTTGGTCAGATGCACAATCAATCATTCCAGAAATAAACAGAAAAAAACACAACCAAAAAACCCAAACCTGCCTTCAGCTTTCTGGCAAAGTATACACAATAATCACTCAAGGCAAGTTCTGTTCTTTTAACAAATTTGTGAACAGTGGATCGGATGAGTTTTCCCACTCCAAACATTTCAA
This sequence comes from Babylonia areolata, assembly GCF_041734735.1. Lineage (NCBI taxonomy): Eukaryota > Metazoa > Mollusca > Gastropoda > Neogastropoda > Buccinidae > Babylonia > Babylonia areolata. Next base: position 31,242,983 of record NC_134901.1, on the reverse strand, counting down.
TCATGATATTTTTTATCTCATGGTTAAAACACACTTCTGTTGAAATGAAATGAAATTATGGTGCTTAGAGCCTCGCCGACCACTAAGGCCATCTCAAGGCTATCGCCGCGTCAGTAACTACTACAAGGATAAAAAAAACAACAACCAATTAAAACGAGTCACCACTTCAAACTTTCACTCCAAAGATAAAAGAAAACTTCCATAGTTTAAAACCTTCAAATCTGGTTAAAAAGGTTCACTTCTTTTAAGAAGTCCATCAGCGCCCACGGAGGGACATCACGAAACAAAGTCTTCAAAGAAACCGCCGTGTAATGTCTGCGTCTAACGTCATGCAGATCCCAACAGTCAAGGAGCACGTGTTTCACGGTGAGAGGCTCGTCACAGGGAATGCATCGAGGGGCCTCCTCCCCCTTCAACAAGTAAGAATGAGTAAAAAAAAGTGTGCCCCGTACGCAGTCTGCACAGCACAGACTCCTCCTTTCTGTTCTTCACCCCCGAAAGGAGGGTCTCTTTTAGGTCTGGACGGATCTGGAAGAGCTTGTTGTCCGTCTGGGTGTTCCACTCCTCTTGCCAAAGATCCTTAAGTGTTCACCTTCTGCTTCATGTCTGTGTATGGTACAAAGGATCTGGATAATTCTTTCTTTACAGCGTTCCTGGCCAGCAGGTCCGCCCTTTCGTTACCATGAATGCCAACATGTCCGGGAACCCAGGCCAACACAACCTCGTATCCTTTCTTCGTTGCGAGAGTAAAAGCTTCATAAAATTCCAGCAGTTTGGGATGAGTGATATTCCTGCAGGCGATCGCCTCCAGGGCTGACAAGGAGTCGGAAAAGATCATGAATCTCTTTTGTTTCGAAGAGAGAACCATTTTTACCGCCAGAACCAGTGTAGTCAATTCCACAGTGTACACTGAGCTGTCAGATAGGATGTGTTCCGTTGAGGGCCGGTCAGGGAAGTCGGTACAGAACGCAGATGCAGCGACTCTGTCCTCCTGGACAGGAATCCGTACAGGTCTGAAGGGCAGATTTAAGTTCGTTCATTGTGAAAGGAAGGTTGTAATTCTCTGTGTTGTCGGAAGAGAAGTTACATGGTGTTTTTTCTGACAGGTTTTTGGTTTTAAGAAAGCGAGCAGATTTGTTAGCAGATCTCGAGTTCTGTTCTATTGTGGAGGCAAGCAAATTGGCAACTGCTTTCTTCTCTGTGACCAGAGCATCTGAAAGTTTAAGATGATGAAAGGTTGGGCATACGTTTTTGCCCTTAATTCTTTTTAAAACCCTCCACACTTTCTTCTTGGAGGTTAAGGAAGAGCAAAAATCTCTCCATGACTAATAACACATGCAAACCCTCTAAGATTGTTCATTGTAAAAGACTTTACCAAACAGGAGCAAAGTAAAGTTAGCACCACCCAGAAGAAAGACAGTAACTGTCTCTCACAGGAACAAGACATCATAAAAAGGTGGACTGAGTACTGCTCTGACCTAAAAAACAAACAAAGCAAAGGAGGCCCATGTGTACTGACAATTCACGATTCAACAAATAAGTCATATACACCTGGAGAATTTATAACAGCAGTAAAGTTGCTAAACTGTGGCAAGGCTGCAGGCATCGACAACATCCATGCAGAACGTTTGAAACATGGCGGAGAGGCAGAAACTGACATCCTGCCATCTGCAACAAAATCTGGCATACAGGCAACACCATGGGCCCAATCACTTATCATCACCTTACCTAAGAAAGGAAATCACCAGCACTGCCAGAACTACCAAACCAATTTTGATCAGCCATACTAGAAAAGTAATGCTAAAAATCAATATGAACAGATTACAGCCGCAAACAGATACTATCACTGCTGAGAAACACCTCCAACACCACAGTGAATTCTACCATGTCTTCATAGACTTAAAGAAGAGTCTGGCAGTCTGGCAGGAAGGCCTATTGGACACAGTGAAAAAAATAACACAGGGCAAAAGCTTATCAACACCATCCAGCAACTATACTCCACAGCGACCAGTGTGGTACTTACACAGGGTGCCATTGAAGAGTGGTTCCATACTTCAGTTGGAGTCCGTCATGGCTGCCTTCTGTCTCCAACATTGTTCATTGTTCAACATATTCCCAGAATGAAAAATGTCAGCACAGTCAGCATTTAAAGAAAAACCATCATGAACCTTCACTTCACAGACAACATCAATGGTTTGGTAGGTTGTGAGCAAGAACTCTCTCAGACAAACAACATTGCAGAATGGACAGGAAACCCATTTGCAGAGACCCAGACTTTGACACACAATCAACAGATCTAGAGGAATCTGGTGAACAGTTCTTGTGTGCATGTGCCCGAATGACTCTTTGCAGAGTTGAAGGAGAAGAAGAAAAGAATGTTAGAAAAAAGTAGTCCAAGACTGTGTTTGTGTGAACACTGTCACTGTCAGTGTTGTATATATGTTATTGTTCTGCAATAAGACACCAAGGGAAACAACCTGACATAGAGCTTGGTAACATCCGGGTCTACTGAATTAAATCATGGACACCTGAACATCTTTGTCTTGTTGTAGTAAGTGATGTTTGCTCTCTTACTCCCGTATCACACATAACACATGGTGGCAACGGTCAAGAACGCACGCAGAAGATGACGGAAAACGACCAGGCGCAAGGGGGCCGTCCCCTTAACCTTCCTCCACCAAAAGCCTTCGACGGATCGGCGGAAAGCTGGTCGAAATGGCGAGCACGATTTGAACGCTACAAATTGTGCACCGGTCTCGCCACTAAACCCGAAAAAGAGCAGGTATCAATGTTCCTGTACAGCATGGGTGAAGTGGCTGATGACCTTCTCATCACAATGAACGTAGATGAAGCAACAGTGACCTACAGAGATCTCCTGGCCAAGTTCGACGCACATTTCGGTGCAAGAAAAAACGTTATAACCACGAGAGCAAAATTTAACAAGCGGGTCCAGATGGAGGGAGAGCCCATTGACACATACTTACAGGACCTACACCGTTTAGCAGACGACTGTGAGTATAGCCAGCTCAAAGATGAATTGATCAGAGATAGGATCGTGGTAGGGGTGACAGATGACAGCCTCTCTGAGAAGCTGCAAATGATGGCAGACCTGACACTCAAGGACGCCATTCAACTCAGTCGCCAAGCAGAAGCCAGGAAAGAAGGACAGGCAGTCCTCAGAGGAAAGACGGTAGAGGAAGTCAGGCAATGCCCCTCCTCCACATGCCAAAAAAGCTGCACCCCTCACCACACCAAAACCCAAAGAACCCACCAGCCCAGTCCCCACCACTCCAGGGCCCCAAACGGCAGTTGCCCGAAGTGCGGATATGATCACCCCAAAGACAGAACATGCTACGCCAAAGGGAAGGTCTGCAAAAACTGCAACAAGCGGGACCATTTTGCCCGTGTGTGTCGCAAAGGAAAGCCCCAGAGGAAGACAGTGCATGAGGTGGAAGAAGAAGAAATAGAGGAAGAGGAGTTCTTTCTGGAAAGCTTAGACTCCATCGACTCGGACTACTGGGTGGCCAAGGTGACCGTCAATGGCAGACCCACCATCTTTAAGCTGGACACCGGAGCAGCAGTGACCGCAGTCGGCAAGGGAGTCGTGGGCAACGCCAAACTACAGCCAGCACAGAAGACACTACGCGGCCCAGGCAACACACCAATAAAAGTACTTGGCTGCATCGGCTCCATCCTCCCGTGCAAGGACATTAAGATAAGAGAAACTTTGTACGTGATCGAAGGGCAGTCTACACCCCTCCTCAGTCGCCAGGCATGCGAGAAACTCCAGCTGGTTCAACGACTGGACGCACTAGACTCCAAGTCATTAGAAGCAGAGTTCCCAGGCTTATTCCATGGCTTAGGGAAGACTCAAAGGGAATGCACCATCAGCTTGAAAGACGACGCCAAGCCAGTCTGCCTGTACACGGCACGGAAGGTGGCCCATCCCCTCTTAGGCCAAGTAAAGAAGGAACTGTCTAAGATGGAAGCCAGCGGCGTCATCTCTCCAGTCACTGAGCCCACTGACTGATGCTCAGCATTGGTGGTGGTCCCCAAGCCAAGCGGGGGGGGTACCTCTTTGCATAGACCTGACCAACCTCAACAAGGCTGTCCGGCAGGAAGTCTACCCCATGGCATCGGTGGATGAGAGCCTGTCCAAACTCGCAGGCTCACGGGTGTTCTCAAAGCTTGATGCCAAGAGTGGGTATTGGCAAATACCACTTGCCGAATCCTCCAGGCTGCTGACTACCTTCATCACCCCGTTCGGTCGATTCTGTATGAATCGACTACCCTTCGGTATCTGTTCAGCATCAGAAATCTTTCAAAGAATGATGACGGAGATCCTGACCTACATAGAAGGTGTGGTGTGCCACATGGACGATGTGCTGGTACACGTGCCCGACGAGGAACAGCACGACGAGATCCTCAGGGAGGCCTTGTCCCGTCTGAAGTCAGCAGGCCTCACCCTCAACGAGAAGTGCGAGTTTGGCAAAAGCGAAGTCAAATTCCTAGGCCACGTCATCAACGCTGACAGTCTCCGGCCTGATCCAACCAAGGTCGAGGCCATCACTGCATTCCTGGCACCGCAGAACATCACCGAACTGCAGAGGTTCTTCGGGATGGTCAACCACGTCGCAAAATTCATGCCAGGAATAGCACACAAGACGGAGCCACTGCGCCAGCTACTCCGTAAAGACACAACCTGGTCCTGGGATAAGCCTCAGGAAGAAGCCTTCCAAGACCTCAAAAGGCTTCTGTCGTCAGAGACTGTGTTGGCCCACTACTCGATAGAGAGGAAGACGACGGTGGCAGCCGACGCATCATCGGTGGGCATCGGAGCAGTTTTGTTCCAAGAACAGCCTGATGGTTCACGACGCCCCATCAGCTACATCTCTCGCTCGCTCACAGAAGCAGAAAAAAATTACGCCGTCATCGAGAAAGAGGCTTTGGCAGCTACCTGGGCAGTGGAACGCTTCCGTACGTACTTGTTGGGCATGAACTTTACCATTGAGACAGACCACAAACCCCTCGTTCCGCTCCTGTCCAGCAAAGAGATTGCAAACATGCCACCCCGCATCCAGAGGTTCAGACTCCGGTTGATGCGATTTAACCCGGCGGTGGTCCATGTGCCGGGTAAAAACCAGATTGCTGCAGACGCCCTGTCCCGAGCACCAGTGGGCAAGCCGGACACAGCTGACATCAACTTCGTCGAGGACACTGCAGCCATGGTCAAACAGACCATCCAGGTTCTGCCCGCATCATCGCAGAAGCTCCAAACAATACGAGTGGTGCAGAAGGCAGACGAGGTCCTACAGCAGGTGAGAGACTTCTGCAGCCACGGTTGGCCAGTGTACGTACCCGCCAACCCTCTCCTACAGCCGTTCTGGCAGAATCGACACCACTTGACCATGGCTGAGGACCTGCTGCTGTACGACGACCGGCTCGTGATCCCAGGACCCATGAGGATGGAGGTCCTGACCCGACTTCATGAAGGTCATCTCGGCATCACCAAGTGCCGTGCTCTAGCTGGGTCGTCAGTCTGGTGGCCCTCGATGGGATCTGCCATCGAGGAGATGGTCTCACGGTGCACCACCTGCGCCAAGCACCGCCCCGAGAAGCGTGAGCCGCTTCTCCCCTCCACGTTCTCGAGTCGACCTTGGGAGAGGCTGGGGATGGACTTGTTCCAGCTGAAAGGGGAGACATATCTTCTCATCGTTGACTACTACTCCAGGTGGGTGGAGGTCAAACACCTCACCTCCCAGACCAGCACAACCATTATCAGGCAGACGAAAGCAGTGTTCGCCACGCATGGCATACCAGATGTCATCATCAGTGACAACGGCCCCCAGTTTGCCAGCAGCGATTTCCTCCGCTTTGCCACCGAGTATGGGTTCGTGCACATGACAAGCTCCCCCAGATACCCGCAGAGCAACGGTGAGGCAGAGAGGGCCATGCAGACGGTAAAAAACATCCTGAAGAAAGCCAAAGACCCCTATTTGGCCTTGCTCAACTACAGGGCAGCCCCGCTCCAGAATGGCTACTCCCCAAGCCAGCTGCTGATGGGCCGACGGCTCAACACCCGTGTCCCAGTCAAACCGACCATCCTGCAGCCCACTACCCCAGATCACGAGGCCATCCGTGACGCAGAAATGGCCAACAAACAAAAACAGAAGGCGAACTACGACCGACGGCACGCTGTCCACCTTGCTCACCCCCTCCAGCCTGGTGACGCGGTCCATGTCACAGACCTGAACAGACCTGGGCAGATCATCCAACGCCACGCCAGTCCCCGGTCTTTCCTGGTCCACACCGACCAGGGCACAGTACGCCGCAACAGCCGCCACTTGGTCAAACCAAGTGAAGATCCGCCATCCCCGCGGGTTCTTCAGCAGCCAAGCGTGCCTTCACCAACCACGCTTAGCCAGGCGCCAACACCACCTGAGCCACGTCCAGCCACGCCAGCTAAAACCCTGACACCTCGCTGCTCTGGGCGCGAGGTACGCAAACCAAGGCATCTGGATGACTACGTCCTGGGTTCTACGTAGAGTGATGTTCACCTGGCTCTCCTATAAGCCAGGTCCACACCCGCAGTGTCAGAAGAGTCATCCGTCCAACAAAATTTTGTGAATAATGGCCTGTCACCAAATGGCAACAGTGTAGATAGGTTGACCATTTGGTCAGTACAACTTGTAAGCAATGGTATTTGTTTGCTTACGAAGTTTGAAAACTAGTCGTAGAGAGCAGCAGGTCGCTCTGTAGTCAGTGTGATCCATGGCCGGTACCCGTGAGCAGCAGTGTCTCACCTGGTTTTAAGTAACCGTGTAGTTTGGTTACTATTATAGGGAAATTGTGTAGAGAACTAGAAGTGTTATTATAACAGTTGGGGTGCATGCTTTTCATTTGTTGTTGTTGGTTTTGTTTTGATGTTATGATATTAATAGATTTTGGTTAGACAGAAACGCTTTCCTGAAAACATTTGGGTATTACCTATGGAACTGTTTGAAAGGATATGCAAGTTTATTTTATTTTATTTTATTATTTATTTTATTTCTATTTTTCTTTCAAACAGAACGGAAAAGAAATTTATTATTACGTTTTGGAGGGAGATGCGTCAGGTTTCAGTATCTTGTCATTTGTATTAAGTTATAATGCTAATGCATAATAAGATCACTTTGTCAGAAATATTGATTAAAATGTTGGTTTCTATATATGTTTTGCATTATTGAACATTGACCTACTAAGTTGTGGGTGGAACTCACAAGTTTCATTTAGGGATCAACTATTGAGCATCGGACAACCATCATAAATAACAAGAACAGTTACAGAAATTCATTGGTCCACAGTGGTTTAAGTTCAATGACATTATGTGGGTTTGATAAAGAACTATCTATTCACAACATCGTTAAAAGTTATAAGGTTAAGATTAAATGTGCATATTTAAGATTACAGACAGTGAAGATTTAAATTTGTTCATGATTCATTCTATTATTTTCTTTAAAATGAGTATCATAAATTTAAAGATCTTGAGGGGGAGGTGTTGTATATATGTTATTGTTCTGCAATAAGACACCAAGGGAAACAACCTGACATAGAGCTTGGTAACATCCGGATCTACTGAATTAAATCATGGACACCTGAATGTCTTTGTCTTGTTGTAGTAAGTGATGTTTGCTCTCTTACTCCCGTATCACACATAACACAGTCAGCTGATTAATGAGAAACAGGTTAGCTGAATAAGTCATCCTTCTAAGAAATGGAACTGGATACACAACCCATGTCTGCAGCTAAGAGACACATAATTCACATGTATGGACAGATGTCTTGATTCACTGCAGCATCAGCAAGTGGACAGCATTCAGCACACCACCACCATCAATGTCTGCTATGTTGGTGGAATCTGTTGCAGTAAAATAATAAATAATCCATTTCAGCAAGTTCTTGTATGCGAGAGAGATAGAGAGGACGGAGATGGAGGGAGGGAGAGAACAAACACAGGAAGCAATAGAAATGTTTTACTGAACTTTGGCCATGGACCACAATTTAAAACCAGGGGCCTGGGAGGTGGGTGTGCGAGAGTATCAGAATACTTACATAGCATCACACAATATCAGACTGTACATGGACCTGATATGACCTTCTTTTACTTAATTAAGTCAAAGCAGATGATTGATTGCATGGACAATTTATCTGTTCATTGTTTGATCGAAGAAGTGTAATAAGAGACATGCTTAAACAGCCCTAAAGAAATTTTGTTTGTAAATCAATGTAAACAAACAATAAATGATATTCATTTTCCAGTTCACCTTGACAAAACCGACAATATTTTAAAACATTATTTCCAGTGTACCTATTGACATCATTATTCAAAGGAAGTACATTAAACCTGGCCTGAGACAACACCACCCTGAAACAATATTCATCAGCATTTGATTTTTTTTTCTTTTTTAACTATAACTTTAAATGATCTGTCATAATTGTTTAAAAAATTATCGACCTGTCTCTAATCTGTCATTTTTATCAAAACTGCTAGAAAAGATCATATTGTCTCAGCTCTTAGCTCATCTGGAACAGAATGGTGTACTTAATTCCCACCAGTCAGCTTACAGATGTGGTCATAGTTGTGAAACAGCCCTTCTTAGAATAGTGAATGATTTGCTTTCGGGATTTGATGAGGATAAGATATCTGTTCTTGCTCTCTTAGATTTGTCAGCAGCTTTTGACACTATCGACCACTCTATCCTCTTGAACAGACTTAAAACTTCCTTTAGTATTCGTGACACTGCACTAGCATGGATCACGTCTTACCTGTCAGATCGTACACAGAAAGTGTGTGTAAATGGTAGATACTCTAGAGTATCTGCCTTGAAATATGGTGTCCCACAAGGGTCCGTCCTAGGTCCTGTTCTTTTCGTGCTGTATGCGGCTCCTGTGTCGGATGTCATCAGTCATCATGCGATGTTGCATGAGAGCTTTGCTGATGACACACAACTTTATCAGTCAGCTTCCATAGCTGAATTTGATGCACTGGTGACTCAAACACAGGAGTGCATTGCTGGCCTAAAGGACTGGATGACTCTCAACAAGCTGCAATTAAATGATGATAAGACTGAATTTATGATAACCTGTCCAAAGAAGTTTCGTCAACATCCTTCCTTTCCTGACTCTGTTCTGATCAATAGCACACCTGTTTCACTTTCTCCCTCTGTTCGCAGTCTTGGTGTAATCCTGGACCAGTCTCTTTCCTTCCAACAGCCCATTTCGAATATCTGTAAAGTTGCCTATTTGGAACTGCGTAGAATCAGCTCTATCCGCCACTATCTCTCAACCGATGCAACCAAGACACTTGTATGCTCTCTGGTTCTCTCAAGATTGGATTACTGCAACTCTCTTTTGGCCGGCCTTCCCAAATATCTGTTAGACAGACTCCAACGAATTCAGAATAACGCTGCCAGACTCATTTGCAGAGCTTCTAAATTTGACCATGTTTCTCCTCTCCTTCAGTCTCTCCACTGGTTGCCTGTTTCTGATCGAACAGACTATAAACTATCCACTCTGACCTTTTCTGCAGTCAACGGATCTGGCCCCAAGTATCTTTCTGAACTCATCAATATCTATACCCCGTCTCGCCAGCTCTGTTCTTCCTCTGATACTCGACTTCTCAGGATACCTCACGTCAGAAGTAAGACCTATGGACACAGGTCGTTTTCTTTTCAATCGCCAAAGACATGGAACAAGCTCCCTGATAACCTCCGTCATTCTGATTCCCTCGCATCTTTTAAATCTCGTCTCAAAACTCACCTTTTCCCTCAGCAATAAGTTCAGTTGTGGCAGGTCCACTTCCTTTTCGTTAGGTGTGCTCGACTATGTGTGTATACATATGTATGTGTACATAACTACATGCATGTATGTGAATGTGTATTGTGTGTGCGTGTGTTTATGTAAGTTTGTGCCTGCCTATGTGTGCGCATGTGTTAGGGTAGCTGTTAGATACACATGTATAAAATGTATGTATGCAGTGCGTGCGTGCGTGTGTGTGTGTGTGTGTGTGTGTGTGTGTGTGTGTGTGTGTGTGTGTGTGTGTGTGGTCACATTTTGGTGTGTGTATGTAACATAGATATAATGTATTATGTTAACAAAAGCATTTTTGTAAAGCACCTAGAGCAGATTTCTGGATAGTGTGCTATATAAGTATCCATTATTATTATTATCTGTAGCGGAAATACCTATCTCCATCACTAATGGTACCCAACCATTCTTGACTGAACATGTCTATAAAGTCTTTGCATGAAAATAATAAGAAATTGTTTCACATCAGCAACACCCTGTAACCACACAAAATAAAAGCCTGTTGTGTGTAAGATTTCTCTAACAAAGGAAGCCCAACACTGTTTTTCATTTACACCTAATCCAAGCAACATCTGATAAACCAAATATGGCAGTCTGTTTTGATTCATCTGTAGCATTCACAACCAGTGCCTTATAACATTTAGGAATGAGTTCGCAGATATCTACCAAGCTTACCATAAACCATTATATTTGGTGTTTTCACTGGCACTCCCAAGAATCACTTACATACAATAAATGATTTTTTGTTATTCTCTAGTCTATTCATACCCACAACTTCAGATACACACAACAGAACAGGCCGTACCTTTACATAAAACATTTTGAAACAAGAGAGGCATGACCTTCAAGACACTTGTGATACACTTAAAAAAAAAAAATTTTTAATCTAATTGTTAAAACGTGTTCTGTATTTTTTGTTATAAAGCTTCGCGTTTAAAAAAAAAAGAAAAAAGTCCTAACCACATTCGAACCCCGTGTGTTCGGGTGAGAAGAAACTGCCTTGTCACTATCGTGGCTCCTTAACTGACGTTCTAAAATTTAACATTTGAAATACTTTTTTAAAGGGCGAGAAATCAATTGCGGTATTCGCAGTGAAAACGCTGTTTAAATCATATTATTCTGGTGTATCTTGGGCATTCAAAAAATCTTTAAGGGCAATAAAAAAATTCTTTTTAATGGCAATCGCTGCAATCACACTGCAACATTTAGCCGTTTTCACTAGATCTAGATAGATGTACAAGTTTAGTTACACCTGCCGGGAATGTAGTACGACACGGTCGATTCAATTTCTCTTTTATGTTCATTCTAGTTTTATAGTTTTAAAGTTGATATGAAAATATAGTATTTTGTTAAACTAATAACATGTAGAGCCAAGTACAAGTACTTCTAAACGTCGTAAGAAGTGAAAAGGACTTCATTTTGAGAAAAGTCAAGACTGGAAATTTTTTCGTTTTATTGTGATCAGTTCAAGGGTATTAACTCGCATGGTTTACAATTTTTAACTGTGAATTCTGACTGATTTTGTGGATATTTTTATGGCAGTTTGGGGCATAATCCAGTAAGTGATGAGGCGTTCACAAATCTTTCTCTGAACAAACATTTAACGGTCTCCTTCTCCAACTTTCCATCACATGTTATCGTGTATTGTCGATTGAATATAGGATTGAATGGGCAGGTCAACAACTTGAAACAAAATGGCGTCATTCGCGTTCGCGAAGAATATGAGCACGCGCTTTGAATGTGTATAAATATGTGTGCGCAATTGATTTTTGCCCATGACCTTCAGGGCTCAACCAACAGATTGGTAAAGTCCACTCGTCGTATTGATTTTAGTATTTTCCGAAAAAGACCACTTGGGCAAATGAACATAGTGAAAGCCCTGTACACTGGGAGTAAAACACACAAGCTTTTTATGTATTGAGTATAATTTCAAAATGTAATGTTTAAGATGAGAAAGATCAGTTTAAAGCAAATTAAGCCCCCTAGCATTAATTACAGATTAATTTCCCTTTTTTACTATCTGCACCAAAATGTTTGCAAAATAAATAAAACTTCCATGCTTAGCAAAAGAAGTTCCTGTTTGAACAAAAAATGATAATAATGACTGTTCTTGTTGTTGTGTCAGAATATCAGATCAAAGTGTCAAGTTTAGAGAATACAAAAAATATAAATATAACAGTAAATGCAGTTTGCATATAATTAGGCTTCATTTTATATTTTTTTGTGCCCATCCTATAGGTGCAATATTGTTTTAAACAAGATGACTGGAAAGAACTGAATTTTTCCTATTTTTATGCCAAATTTGGTGTCAACTGACAAAGTATTTGCAGAGAAAATGTCAATGTTAAAGTTTACCACGGACACACAGACAACCGAACACCGGGTTAAAACACAGACTCACTTTGTTTACACAAGTGAGTCAAAAAACTACACATGACATTTCTTTATACTTTTGAAAAGCCTTCACAAGGCTCATGGTTGCCCTTTTGCCTTTCACAACAAGATGTTCAGTCTCCGTTTTGGGGCTTAATTTTTATGTAAATGTAAACCCCAAATAACAAAATTATTACTTCTATTTCCTCTTTTTTGTTGTCGTTGTTCTTTTCTGCACATTGATTTTTAAATTCATCTCCTGACAGCGTGACTTAAGAATATTTAATTGATTCTGAAGTCCTATGGGAGCTGTTGATAATAAAGCAATATCATCAGCAAAAAGCAATATGAATAGTTCTATGCTATCAGATAACAACTGAACCCGTATCTTCCCGCCACAAACATATGTTCCGCTATCTGACTGATGGAAATACATACAAAATAAAGTAGGACTCATGACACATCTCTGTCATACACAAAGTGGACATTCAAAAAGCTCAGAATATTGTGAATTAACCCTGACACATGCGAACAATGAGTCATACATCACTTTCTGAGACTAAAACAAAAATTGACAGATACATCCTGGTTTCTCAAATGTAACAATTTATTATGTCTTACTGAATGATGGATACAGAGAGAGAGGGAGGGAGAAGGGAGAGACATGACGAACACAAAGACAGACATGGGTGGTGACATTTGTTTGACAGAGTTCCTGAATTTATCTGAGGATGATATAACAGAAGCATGAAAAACAGCCTGTTAATCTAAATGCACTTGTGAATGGAAATGGATATATTGTTTTAGACAGAGAGACAAGACAAGACATGTGGTTTACTGTACATCGGCCTCAGGCCATTATCAAACACATGGGAAGTGGGTGATAGGTTGGGGGGCAGGATCTGTGTGCGGTCTGGGGTCTGGGGGTGGGGGTGGAGGGGATACAATCTAGACAAACATATCAATAGCACGAACATAGTCATTTATTACAATATGAATTAGCATGCCAGCAAATCTCAACAGAATCAGACAAGCTGATAAAAAGTCGTAGAGTATGTTTTGGTTTTCATCAATCATTAACGTTCAGCTGGCAAAAATTCATTTTGGAGATAGAGAGATACAGAGAGAGATGCAGTGGGAGGTGGGGGAGTGGCGGAGGGTTGGGGCAGGCGGGGAGTGGGGGGGGGGGCAGAGAAAAAGAGAGATCTTATGGTGTCTGAGCGAAAGCAAAGTGGATAATGTTGTGGCAGACATTTCAGCATGTATAATCCAGTTCCTTGAAAAAAGGAAAATTGTAATCTATATTCCACTGTATACAGACATGACTACACTTATTAAGATGTATTCATTGACCTATTCCAAGTATCCTATCAAAAATAGACAGCATTAACTGAATCGGCACTCCTTCTTATGCGCAAAAATTCAAAGATATCTACACGCACACATGTATACACACAGTTACACCCAAAGACTCATTCATGCACACAAGGATTTCAGGCTTGAGGAATGCTGATGGCCACGCTGCACATTCTTGAAAAAACAAAACTTTCCACACTTATGAACAGCGCAAATCAACAGCAAAATATGTCTTTCCTGGCCTTGAGCTATTCACATGTGATTTTTGTACAAGGAATATCACACACCATGAAGGAAGTGTGAATATACACCAGTTGTGTACCAAGTGCACAGGAATGTTTTAGAAAGTAATATTGCATGCCACACATAAATGGTGTTTACAGGATATGAACATTCTGCTTACACAGATGAGAACACAGGCTTCTACATGACTGTTTGAACACATTATCATGATGACCTCTGGTGTTATACACAACTTTGCTAAATCATTGCTGCGTGCACATTGAACCAAGTCATATATCCCTCAGACAGAATTAAACATTTAACCCTTTGAGCCCTGACCACCGCTTTACCGGTGGTGGGGAGGGGTGGCATAATGCCTGGCCACTTGTTGAGCGGTGTGTACACACACTTGTGTCATGTTTTGCGATTGGTTGACTTATATTGAAGAGCCAATCAGAAAAACCGTAATATTCTGACATCAGCGAACGTAGTACCAACATTGTCGCGCCTATTCACTGTGTTTTGTGCATGTGCTTTGGATAAAAAAGATGGATTTCTACCATGAAGTGTGCAGAGTCTCAACCTGACACGCCTCTTTTGATCAACTGATTCTGCATGCTCAGATTCATTTTCAACATCACTATCTGTAGCAAAAACATCCGATTCGAATACCACCTCACTATCAGAGTAATCATTGTCATACTCTACTTCCAATAAATCATCAAGCATATCAATTACTTGCTGCGTTGTGTACAGTTGTTTTCTTATACGTTTTGTCCCTGATTTCTGCCCTGACGGGCCAGGTTGAGACTCTGCACGCTTCAAGTGTTTACGCACTGCTCAACCGGTGGCTGGGCATTATGTCATTTTTCTCTGCCACCGGTAAAGCGGTGGTCAGGGCTCAAAGGGTTTAATACCAATTATTTGTAAATTTTGGCTCAGGAGCTCAGGCAGAAGGTTTAAAATTGTTCAGGAACTCAGGGCTCAAAGGGTTAACTTTCACTCACATTTTCACTGAAAAACTAAGCTATCTTGTAATAATACTATGTAACATTTCCTTTCATTGATAATATGTTTTATCAAATCAATAGGCAACACCAAATTCTGGGTGACAATCAAAGTACAGCAGATAAAAAAAAATCTGATAAAATATCTTCCATGCATAGTTTCTCTTCAAATACAAATTCAACAAAAGCACAATATGCAGAGAACTTGAATGATAATCACTATCCCATGTTCTTTTAATTCAACAAACTATAAAATGGTTCACTGTCAAATCTGTTCCAAGTGAAAAATACTCTAACAGATGTAAAATGACTCACCTGCATACTGCTACACATAATACAATTATATAAATATAATAACATAGGATGAAAGACAGCGGTGAAAATTTCTTCCAATATCCTATTTAAGTCTTTCATGTTAACATCTAAAACACCTATTTAAGTTGTAATAAAAACATACTTTCTTTACACATACAGACAAAAAAATCTTATAATTCATCAGTGAGTTGAGAAGTAACTTCAAACATGTAAACAGACACTCTGAGAGAAACCAGACGTCACACAGAAAACTACAATGTGAAGTCCAGGACAGCAGCTTGTGAAGGAGAGACAAGACCCAGAAATACACAGCTAAGACTGAAGTAAAACCCTGGGCTGCAGTCAAAAGCAGGCAATGCAGCTAAGTTCTCTGCCGGTGACACCTGGGGGTGGCAGACCTGGTAGGTGGTTGCTGTGATGGTGTACTGGCACTTTGTTGGGATCTCAAAATTTCAGCGTCCCCAGACACCATCTAGCAGCTGTAAGCAGTGTGGACATGAAAGCCATTCCTGAACAATTGCATCAACAGGTTTTGTTCAGTCAGTGACTTTCAAATCTCAAAGTTCAACTCATGCACTTCATGCTGATGGCAAAAGACACCAGTGAGGAATCACACTTGAAATATTATATCACAACTGATTACAACATGAGACAACACTGCATACCAATAATGTATCATCTGGTCTGATGGATAAGATACAGGTTCAGTCTACCTGGACAATACCCACCCCTGGGCAGTCAGGTTCTCATTCCATTCTCAGAAACCGCAATCATTGATGCTAGCCTGTGCTGGTGTACAACAACACAAGCTGAACCTGCTGTCTCTGGTCTCTGCAGTTCTGGTCATCATTACATCTGAGAGAAGTGGCGAAAGACCTGAAACACGGACACATTATCATCACATGTGGATACATCTGAATTTTGTTATCTTAACAGCTGGCATACTTTACCATGGCACCATGTCATAAATTAATACCGTTAACACATATCATTTCATTCCACTATCACAAGGAACCTGTAACCAGACCAAACTGCAAAAGCAAAAGCCTTCGAAGTGAAAGAATCTGAGCGCACTAATTTGAATCCAAGCACAGTCATCAGTATTTTCTCCCCCTCCATTAGACCATGAGTGGTTGTCTGGATGCTAGTCATTTGGATGAAATGATAAACTGAGGTCCCATATGAAGCATGCACTTCCCATACGTAAAAGAACCCACGGCAACAAAAGGGCTGTCCCTAGCAAAATTCTGTAGAAACATATACTTTGATAGGAAAACAAATAAAGAACTGCAGGCAGGAAAAAATACAATAAAAAAATTGGTGGCGCCCTCAGTGTAGCAACGCGCTCTCCCTGGGGAGAGCAGCCCGAATTTCACACAGAGAAATCTGTTGTGACAAAAAAGAGTAAAACAATACAATACTTCATTCAACAATGAATTAATGATGATACTGTAACACACACAATAACAGATAGTTAAAGTGTAGTCAAGTAACATGTTATCATCATTATAATTAGAATACAAATTTTGGTTTGATAAAAAGATACTGTACTTAACCCTTTCGCTGCCAGGAAAATAAAATTTAATTGAAATCTATTTGCCAGGGTTTTTTCACAAAAAAACAGGTATAAATTTTCCAAAAAATCTGTGCTCTTTGTTATTGGAGAAAGACCCATAAAAGTATATATTTTCTGAAAGGTAAATGAATTAAGAATACAAAACACATGATGTCTTCCCATTTTATATATTTTTAGTGACATGCTGTTGTTTTGAAATCAGTGTTTTGTTTTTTGTCACATTTTCAACTTGTTCATTACAAACATTAGTCAGGTAATTTGCACAAAAACATCATATTTTCTGGACAAATGGATATCTGCAAACACAAAATCATACTAGAACAACCACAATATATATATTTTTTACAGTGTCAGGTCAGGTCATTAGATCTGCTACTGGTAACCTGTAATCCAGTACAACCTGTTCAGGGTCGGGTTGCTGGCGACTAAACCGGCACTCCCACTTCTCCCTTCCGGGACTGGTGAGGCGGGTGGCTAGACACCCTTATGGAGATCCATAAAAGGGCGTCGGCTCAGGAGAGCCACCGACGGCCATCTAGCTCCACTGTGCTGTGGGCATGCCACACACAGTTGGCCCCCGGGGTGTGTCTACCCATGCATGTGAAGTCTGGATCCGGCAGAATCTGCGGAAGAAACCTATCGGTTCAACGGAGAGGAAGGCGGTTACAGCAACGCACTGTGGAGTGCAGAGAGCAAGATGAGACACCGAAAGGATATCTTGGTCATCCACTGCATCCGTGCTCATCCTCCAGTCGTCTTGACTTAGTCTTGCCACTGGAAATTGGTGGACCCGGACAAGAGAGTGAGGTCGACGTTGCACAAATCCTCTTCACTTTAAACAAACTCATCGCGCAAGTCATCAGTCATCCAAAATGACCTTTCATCCTTCATCATTTCATCACCCCCAAGTCCTGTGGCGACAGGCGAGCGACGAAATGACAGGTGTGGGTACACTGGCAGTCGCAGCCGCAGACCTGCACGCAGGCGGCTCAGGCCATAGGGTCGTTCTTCATCGACAGGAGCAGCGATGGAGCTCGGCAGCCGTCTGAGCGTCTGAGCAGCCCTCTTTAGGAATGCACTGCTCACCTCCCTGGCATGAGGAAGGGGCTAGAAAAGGTGCCCTAAAAATTGCCTGCTCCATATCACCCTGGCCAGCATACCGCGGCTGGCGGGGACCCTACATCAGCGGTCGAAACAAAAAGAAAGAAAAGAAAAAAACAAGGATCGTTCCTCTCACCATTGGTGCTTGGAACATAAGGACTCTCCTGGACAGAGATAATGCGGACAGACCCCAAAGGAGAACGACACTAGTTGCATCCGAACTCGCCAGATACAACATCGACATCGCAGCCTTGAGTGAGAGAGACTCGGCTTGCAGGCGAAGGCGAGCTCTGTGAACGGGGATCTGGTTACACCTTCTTCTGGAGTGGACGAGGAAGCGAAGAGCGACGTGAGGCTGGCGTTGGTTTTGCAGTAAAAACAGCACTTGTCAGCAAGCTAGCTGGAATCCCAAAGGGAGTCAACGATAGGCTTATGACCATGAAACTCCCACTGGCATCTGGCCAGTAGCACCTCACCATTGTCAGTGCCTACGCCCCAACCATGACCAACCCGGATGAAGTGAAGGCGAAGTTCTACGAGGACCTTCACTCTGTCATTGCTGCTATCCCTAAAGCAGACAAGCTCATCATTCTTGGGGACTTCAATGCTAGAGTTGGCTCTGACTACATCTCCTGGGATGGAGTGATTGGAAAGCACGGTGTGGGCCACTGCAACCCAAATGGATTGCTTTTGCTTCAGACTTGTGCAGAGCACGAACTGCTGATAACGAACACAGTTTTCTGCCTCCCTACCCGCAACAGGACGTCATGGATGCACCCACGCTCAAAGCATTGGCATCTCATCGATTACGTCATCGTCAGGAAAAGGGATAGGCAAGATGTACGTGTAACAAAGACCATGTGCGGCGCCGAGTGTTGAACAGACCATCGCCTTGTAGTCTCGAAGCTGAATATTCGAATCCAACCCAAGAGACGCCCCCAAGGCCAGAAGGCTCAAAAACAGCTCAACATCGCTAAGCTGAAAAACATCACCATCAAACAGTCCTTTGTGGAACTGCTGGAAGATCGTCTGGAATCCGCCTCTCTGGACAACCAGAATGTGGAGTCTGACTGGAGGACCCTGCGTGAGCTGATCTATAGTACAGCTTCAGAGACCCTGGGACCCATGACCAGAAAGCACAAAGACTGGTTTGATGAAAACTGTGATGAAATCAAGCAGCTTCTGGATGAGAAACGCCGTCTGCATCAAGCCTACAAAAGTTACGCCTGATGCAGGATAAGTGGCTGAGTGACAAAGCTGATGAGATCCAGGGATATGCTGACAGGCACGATATGAAGAGGTTCTATGATGCCTTAAAAGAAGTCTACGGTCCCACATCCTCAGGATCATCCCCCCTCCTCAGTGCAGATGGGAATACCTTGATCACCGAGAAGGAGAAAATTCTCGAACCCTGGGCTGAGCACTTCAACAGTGTCTTAAATCGCCCTTCCTCCATAAATGATGAAGCCATAGATCGTCTCCCACAAGTCCCCATCAACGAAGCACTGGACGATCCGCCAACACTTCTTGAGACCCAGAAAGCAATCCGTCTGCTATCCAGTGGCAAAGCACCTGGCTCAGACTCCATACCAGCAGAGGTCTACAAGGATGGAGGCACTGTGCTGACTGAGAAGCTCCATCAGCTGTACTCACTCATGTGGAAAGAAGAGACGATCCCCCAGGATTTCAAAGATGCATCTATCATTCACTTGTACAAGCGAAAGGGGAACTGGCAAGCCTGTGATAACCATCGGGGCATTTCCTTGCTCTCCATCGCAGGCAAGATATTTGCCAGGATCCTACTAAACCGCCTCACAGCACACCTTGACCAAGGTCATTTGCCTGAGAGCCAATGTGGATTCCGGAAAGAGCGCGGAACCACCGACATGGTGTTTGCTGCAAGGCAGCTGCAAGAGAAATGTCAGGAGCAAAATGTTGATCTGTTCTCCATCTATGTCGACCTCACTAAGGCCTTCGACACCGTGAGTAGAGAGGGACTGTGGAAGATCATGGCCAAGTACGGATGCCCTCGGAAATTTATTTCCTTGGTCAGCCAATTCCATGAAGGCATGCAGGCTCGAGTCCAGGACAATGGCGAAACATCTGCTCCTTTTGCTGTCACAAATGGTGTCAAGCAAGGCTGCGTCCTGGCTCCAACGCTGTTCAGCCTCATGTTCTCTGCAATGCTTACTGATGCCTTCAGAGATGGCGATGTTGGAATCGGCCTAAAGTACTGAACAGATGGCAAGCTGTTTAACCTCAGAAGGCTTCAAGCAAAAACAAAGGTCATGACAGACATCATCAGAGACTTTTTGTTTGCTGATGATTGTGCCCTCAACGCTGGATCTGAAGCTGACATGCAACTCAGCGTCGACAAGTTTGCCACTGCCAGCAGGAACTTTGGCCTTACCATCAGCACGAGGAAAACTGAAGTTCTCCATCAGCCAGCCCCAGGGAAACCATACGTTGAGCCCAACATCACAGTCAACGGTCAGAGACTCAGTGCGGTGGAGCGGTTCACATACCTTGGCAGCACACTATCACGAAATGCGACCATCGACGATGAAGTGAACGTCAGGATTGCAAGAGCAAGTGCAACTTTTGGCAGACTCAGTGCAAATGTCTGGAACAGAAGAGGCATTAGTCTTGAGACCAAGCTAAAGGTCTACAGAGCAGTAGTTCTCCCCACACTACTGTACGCCTGCGAAACTTGGACAGTGTACCAACGACATGCCAAGAAGCTGAACCACTTCCACACAACATGCCTCAGGAAGCTACTGAACATCAAGTGGCAAGACAGGACCCCAGACACAGAGGTGCTCGCAAAAGCCACCCTTCCCAGCATCTTCACCATCCTGATGCAGACCCAGCTTCGCTGGGCTGGACACGTGGCGCGCATGCCAGACCATCGGCTGCCCAAAAGGCTCTTCTATGGCAAGCTGCAACAAGGGAAGAGATCACACGGAGGTCAGAAGAAGCGCTTCAGAGACACTCTGAAAGTCTCTCTTAAAGCGTTTGATATCAACCCTGACTCCTGGGAGGAATCTGCAGTGGACCGAGACAAATGGCGCGCTGCTGTGCACAAAGGCGCCAAGTTGTGCGAGGCCAACAGGACTGCTGCAGCTGTTCAGAAGAGGCAGGCCAGAAAGTCACGGGCAAACAAGCCCCCTGACAATGATATGCCTGTCTTTGTCTGCCCCAACTGTCAGCGAACATTTCGTGCGCAGATTGGACTATTCAGTCATCTGCGCATTCACAGATAGATTCATGAGCATCCTCCCCTCCCCACCCCACCACCACCCTCCTCCCATCCCCCAGCTGGATGACAACAATGGTCATCATCGATCTTGATGGACACACCACCACACCATATTTTTTTAAGAGATAGATACACAATACATTGTGACTTCTCCAAGTGATAAGATGGATGTGAGGCCACGCCCCCTCAGTCTCCACCCCCCTCCTTTTCACCCCTCTCACACGGTCACTTGATTCAGTTCTCATCAGACCGCGTTGGCTGCGTGCCAAGAATACCGCTCTGCTGCTAATTCGGTTATACTGTCGACTGCTAACATCTGTACAGCCGGCATCACTCACTGATAGTCGCAACTTGGCCACTCTTTTGATTGCTCCCTTTACTTTCTATCAGATTGTCCTATAAATGTTCATCACTTTCTTCTCCTTCGAATTTACGCTTCAATTCTTTCTGAGCATCAGCTAAAGAAAGAAATCTTGGTTGATTTAGTTCGTCAAGATCGCATGTCTTGAGCACGGTGTCAGTCCGACATTTTGTTGAGCGAGCGAGGAGAGAAGTCAGGCAAACACTTGGACAGTGACCCAACCAAAACGTTCAAATAAAGGACTGCTTCATGACATAGATGGGGTTTCTAGCTATGAATAGAATCTAGAGAGATTCCCCAGGCTAAAGCAACCACTATTTTTGTCAACGAAGTGAATGCAAACCAGGGAAAAGTCAGAATATTTCGATGACGAGTTATCTCGTCATTGTGGCAGCGAAGCATACATGCTTGCCATGACGAGTTATCTCGTCATGCAGGCAGCCTAGTGAAGCCCAAGTAGAAAATTGGAATCCAGAGATACAGACAGGGTGCATGCCATACTGCCTGTCCTTTTCTCAGAAGTCTCTGGTCAGTGCAATCACTGCCCTGAACTAGGCCCATGCATCTTGTGAAGATCAAAGAGCATTAGGGAATAAAATGCAAGGAATGTATTAAATGGGTAAATCCTTCCTGGTATATGACCTCCTTGAGGTATTTCAGTCTGTATACAGACAGAATCACAGTACAGAGACAGCCCTCTTAGTCTTACACTTATCCAACACATTGCTGTCCTGTGCAAACAACAGAGATGTCTCAGTTCTGTGTCTGCTCGATCTATCTGCAGCCTTCGACACAACTGATCACAATAGTCTCCTTAACCATCTTTTGGAATCTCTGGCACAGCTCTTGATACATCAATGTGATTTTCACAAGGTCGCAGATGACACCCAACTCACTAAAGCTTCTTCCCCCAATTCTATTGCTATTCTCTGCAAAAAGATGAAGATGTTGGTGGGAAGGAGTGGATGCTGACAAACAAGCTTACAGTTAATTACGTCAAGACAGTAGTCATACTATTTGGTTCTAAGTCTGCACTAAGTCACATTTCAGACCATACCTTGACTGTCTGGAATGCTGATATCAACTTTCAGAATTCTGTCAGAAACCTGGATGCATTTTTTAAATTCAGTTCTGTCCATGAACGACCATGTCAGTAATTTATGTAAAACTGCAAACTTCCAAATGAGGAAAATCCATACCATTCAACCATATCTAACTATTGAAGCAACCACTCATCTTGTTTGTTCCTTGACTACTGCAATTGAATGAATGACATGGATTATATAGTTATATTGCACTTATCCTCAGTCGGAGACCAAGCTCTAAGCCCTTTACAAACACTGGGTCATTTGCACAACAGGCTGCCTACATGGGTAGAGCTGACTGACAGCTGCCACTGGGCACTCATCATTTGTTTTTTGTGTCATTCACTCATGTTTAAGTCACACATGCACACACACTCAGTAACATTTTTCATGGATGACCATTTTGTTTATTTACCCCGCCAAGTAGGCAGCCACACTCCGTTTTCAGGGGTGTGCATGCTGGGTATGTTCTTGTCTCCATAACCCACCGAACCCTGACATGGATTACAGGATCTTTAATGTGTGTATTTGATCTTTTACGTGGATATACACAAGAAGGGGATTCAGGTACTAACAGGTCTGCAAATATGTTGACCTGGCAGATCGGAAAAATCTCCACCCTTTACCCACCAGGCGCCGTTACTGAGATTTGAACCCAGGACCCTCAAATTGAAAGTCCAACGCTTTAATCATTCGGCTGTTGTGCCCATGACTACTTGCTGGTCTGCCTTCTGATTTGATGTTACACCTTCTGATGATTTTGTACAATACTGCAAGAATCATTTTCAGAAAGTATGAAAAGGATCATGATAACCACTCTTACGTCAACTTCAATGGTTACCCATCTAGTACACGCCACTTTGAAGGATCTCTCCCATCTTACTTATCTTCTGTCCTTCATACTTACACCCCTTCCTGTTATCTCAGGTCTTGTGCTGAAAAGCTCCTTGGAGTCCCCAAAACCTCTTCAAAGACATTTGGCTTAAGGGCCTTTCAGAATCAAGCATCTTCTGTCTGTAATTCTCTTCCTATGGATCTCTGTCACTTACCAATGCTGTCCACTTTCAAAACAAACTTGAAAACCCACCTGTTCAAACAGGCCTTTGGGTGTGATGAAGCACAGCTAACTGTCTACATTCTTCCTCCTCCTACCCACCCCACTTTACCTTCTACTGAAATCATCATCTAGTGTGTCTGTGGGTGGGTGTTTGTGTGCGTGTGCATGTGTAGGGCATTTGTGTGTGTGTGTGTGTGTGTGTGTGTGTGTGTGTGTGTGTGTGTGTGTGTGTGTGTGTGTGTGTGTGTGTGTATGCATGCATGTGTGTGTCTGTGTGTGTCTGCATGAGTGTATTCATGATAGATCTGCAATTGTAGTACTGTCTTGGTGTATAGATATAGATATATGTGGTGTTGTTTTTCATGTACAGAGGTATGCTATTAAGCACTATTGTATATGTATTGTTTCGTGGGAGGCTCTTAGAGCCTATTATATAGGGAGTTTGCACCATATAAGTACAATAATTACAATCATTATTATCATCACATGTGCTTCATGCAAGCACCCTCCAAAAATTTACCGGGATCCTCTTGCAGGGCTTGGGAGTCTGAACTGCATTCACTCAGATTCAGCTTGACAGAACAATCATTACAGTGAAAGTAGACTCAAGACTACCTCAGGTCAGAGGTTCTACTCTGCTACTGGTGACCATGTAACTCTGTATTACCTGCTACATGTGGGGAGTAAATGGAACAAGAAAATCCAATATAGAGAGAGGTGGGCTCTGCCAACCTGCCCAAGACACGCAGCATTATGAAAAAAAACGATTGCAGAGATCTCACTGGATCAGTCACTGCCTGGGCTAAGAATGACCATGCCATCTGTCAACCTCTATCCAGGTGGACATGAAAAAGCGTCCCACTGAGGGAAACCAAACAATATCTGTGGAAAGAACATCATCACATTCCCCACTTCAAAAGGAAGTGCACTCATTCCCCCATTCCCTCTTCACAATTCTCATAACCATGCACACATCCAATCTTGCCGTGTATGTATGTGGGTTTTCTCCCCCACCATTGTTAATAAAATGGCTGAAAAAAGCAGAAGAAAAAACAAAAACAAAAAAACAACAACAGTATTTTTAAATAAAATAAACAAAGGCCCTGAGTGTATATAAAAAAATTAAAATTAAAAAAACCCACCACATCATCACATTCAACACCTGGAACATAAGAACACTCAGACTGGTTAGAAAACAAAACAAAAAAGATACCCATGAGACTGACAACTACATCTGGCACATTCTCTGCCTTTATGAAGCTGGATGGAAAAACAATGGAGAAGTACAGACAGAAGAAAGGCATGTCGTGTACTATAGTGAACAAGAGGACAAACATGTACATGGAGTAGGTTTTTGTTCAAGAAGAAAATAAAGAATGCAGAACTGGGATGCTGCCCAGTTTCCAGCAGTATCATGACCATCCACTTATGAGCCGAACCATTCAACACCATTGTAGTACAAATATGTTCTCCCATATCAGATTATGATGACGACCAAACTGAAGAATTCTACAATTTCCTTCAAACTGTCATCAACAAGGTTGATAAGACATTCACATCATCAGGGTGACTGGAATGCCAAGGTTAGTACTGATGCCTACGAAGACTGAAGCAATTTCTGCGGCCCTATTGTAATGAGAATAGCAATAATAGGGGACTACATCAGCTAGAATTACCAGTGATAATGACTTGGTTTTTGCTAATACTCTCGGTGACCATAATGTATCCTGTGGACATGACACTTCCTAAACAGTCAGCATCACAGCCAGACAGACTGTATTCTTGTGGAGAACCAGAACAGTTCTGGGCTAAAACAAGAACATTCCCAGGAGCTTACCTTAGCAGTGACCACAACCTTATAACAATAAGCTTTAAAATATGGTTGAAGGAACAACATGAGGGGGGGATAGCAAACGACTCAAATTCAACCTTGACAAACTGAAAGATCCTGACATCACTGTACAACAAGTCACAGGAGGAAAATTCACCCTACTTCTGCATAAACATCTTAAAGCCCTCAGAAAAAATTCACCCTACTTCTGCATAAACATCTTAAAAGCCCTCAGAAAAAATTCACCCTACTTCTGCATAAACATCTTAAAGCCCTCAGAAAAAATTCAATCAAGTGATGACTGAAACAGCAACAGAGATCCTAGGACAAGCTGATGGAAATCCAAGTCATGGATCATTAGCAGTATATTGGAGATGTGCGACACTAGAACAAGCTTAAAACCACAAAAGAAAACTAAGAAGGGAAATGAGAAATACAGTGCATGTTGGTGAAAAAATGAAGAATGCAAAGGGAAACTGGACTGAACAACACTGTGAAGACACTGAGAAAAAACATGGCAGCAATGACAAAAAGGCTTTAAAAATTGTAGAAGACTTTACCAAACAAAGTCAAGTCAGCACAATCCAGGACCAAGACGGCAACTGTCCCATACAGGAACAAGACATCATAAAAAGAAGGACTGAGTGCTGCTCTGACCTCTACAACAAACAGATCAAAGGACACCCACTTGTACTATAAGCACAATATTCATAAAATGAGGGTGACTAGTAATAGCACTGAAGTTGGTAAAATGTGGAAAGGCTGCAGGCATTGACAAGTTCCCTACACAACTTTTGAAACATGGCAGAGAGGCAGTAATTGACATCCTAACTGGCATCTGCAACAAAATCTGGCAAACAGGAGAATGACCCAAATCATGGACCCAATCACAAATCATCATCCTCCCAAATCTCCAACATTGCCAGAACTACCACCATACTATCAATCTGATTAGCCATGTTAGCAAGTAATGCTTAGTAAAATCATTCTCTGAGCATCTGCTACAGTCACAAACATACTATCATTGCTGAGGAATATGCTGGAGTCTGCAAAGGCAGAAGCATCATCAAACAAATCTTTCATCCAATGCCCTTCGGAAAAACACCTCCAATGCCAGAGGGATTGTGCCACTTTTTCACAGACTTCAAGAAGGCATTTGACAGAGTCTGACAGAAGCACTATGGGCCACAAAAAAAAAATTGGGGCAAAAGCTTATCAACACCGTCCAGCAACTGTACTCCAAAAAAGCTTATCAACACTGTCCAGCAACTGTACCCCAAAAAAGCTTATCAACACCGTCCAGCAACTGTACTCCAAAAAAGCTTATCAACACTGTCCAGCAACTGTACTCCAAAAAAGCTTATCAACACCACCCAGCAACTGTACCCCAAAGTGACTGATGCAGTGCTACTGGAGGGTGGTTCCATACTTTAGTTGGAATCTGTCAGGGCTGCCTCTGGTCTCCGACACTGTTCAACATATTCCTGGAATTCAGTGGATCTGTAAAGACTTTAGGCCATGGAAATGAGATGTTGCAAGATACTACACATCAGACACACTGATCACATCACCAGTGAACAAGTGTGCCAAACTGTCAAGCAGCACATTGGACCACATGGAGATCTGCTGGCATCAGTTATGAAAACAGCGCTGGTATGGCCACATCATAAGATAAAATAGTCTTGCCAAAACAATCCTCCAAGGAACTGATAAAGGATGGAGACAGAGGGGAAGACAGAACACTGCAGAATGGACAGGAATACCATTTGCAGAGACCCAGGCTTTGACACACAACCGACGGGCGCAATAGCCGAATGGTTAAAGCGTTGGACTGTCAATCTGAGGGTCCCGGGTTCAAATCATGGTGACGGCGCCTGGTGGGTAAAGGGTGGAGATTTTTATGATCTCCCAGGTCAACATATGTGCAGACCTGCTAGTGCCTGAACCCCCTTCGTGTGTATATGCAAGCAGAAGATCAAATACGCACGTTAAAGATCCTGTAATCCATGTCAGCGTTCGGTGGGTTATGGAAACAAGAACATACCCAGCATGCACACCCCTGAAAACGGAGTATGGCTGCCTACATGGCGGGGTAAAAACGGTCATACACGTAAAAGCCCACTCATATGCATACGAGTGAACGCAGAAGAAGAAGACACACAACCAACTGACCTGAAGGAATCTACTGAACCATTCTGTGTGGAGTCACAGAGTCAAGGGAGAAGAAGAAGAAGAAGAAAAAAAAAAGACAGTGTTTATGCAATGATTCACACAGCACAACATATGACTGACAAGATGTGCAATGGATCAGAAGCACACAGCACTGACCTTAATCTCATGATCCTCAGATCCAGACAGAACCAGATTGCCACAAATGGCCAGAGCATTCACACCGGCTGAATGGCGTGACAGGCTCTGGATTGGCAAAAAGTTCTCAAGGTTCCATATCTGCAAAGTTACAAAGTCAGAATAATTTCACGGTAGCACTGATGAAGTCTGAACTTGTCCATCACAGGGGGAAAGTGAGGAGGGCCACAGAGAACAGTAATACAGTGGGGGGGGGGGGGGGGGGGGGGGGGGGGGGGGGGGGGGAAGCACCTTCATTTCTTTTATTATTACTCCCTTTAATTTCTTCAGCATCTTTTGTATTTTCTAAGGTGGAACTGTTTATGTATTCAAGAGTTGATAATTTCATTGATGGTATGCTATGTTTTTAGTGTGGTTCCACATTTCCACAGATATGCAAAAATACTATATTTTGATGAATAGCAAGACTGTGATTATGCTTCCTCATCATCTGCACCATTTCAGTGGAATGACTGCCACACTGCTCATTCCAAGTCACTCATCCACAGCCACACCTTGGTTCATCTTCCGGTTCTCAGCACCTTCAGTCTGCAAGGAACTATTGATTTTAGGTCAATATTACACCATACACCAGAGGAAAAGAAGCACTGCTGCTGAGTTACTTTGGTGGTGCTCAGCAGTGCCTGTCTTATTCAAATATGCAAGACACCACCAGTTACTCCCTGAACTTATGACAGTAACTGCTTAGTCCTGGAGTTAGCATTGTGGACTGATGACTATGAGGTCATGGGTTTGAGCCCCAGCAGAGGTGGGTTTTTGGGTTTTTTTGCCTGTGGCTGGCTCATATTAAGAGTTGAGTGTGCTATGAGCTGGGACCACACAGTCCAGTATCATCCACCTCACTGATGCATCTCTTGGAGTGAATGCACATCCCCGCCAGAGTGCGCCGCCACCATATCCCTCCAAAACAGTCCCCCATCAATCTGCCGACATCAAAAACTTTGATAGGAGCTCACCCCAAAGGTGGAAGAGGAAGGGATCAAATCTGAAGTTACCATGAGAGCAGGGCATGAAAGACCACAGAATTTACACAATTTTTTTATACTGACTATGAATTAGGATGATAATGCTGATGATGCTGTGGTGGTCCATTTCAGGTTTGGAACAATGTAACAAGGCTTTACTCTATGCTTCCTTTAGTAACATAACCTGTATCTCTCAACCAGGCCAGAGAGATACAGATGCCTGCAGTATTGAGCACCACTCCAAAAGATGCATCAGTAAAGTGGATGATACTTGATGATATGGTTCCAGTCTTTCCATCTGCACCCATTGCACACTCAACTCTTAATAGGAGCCAGCCACAGGCAGGAAAAACCCACATCTGCTGGGGCTTGAACCCAAGACCTCTTAGTCATTAGTCTACAATGCTAACCATGACATTTGGCTTTTTATTTTTTTCAATATGTTGCCACTGTGACAGGTTGGTGTACTGTTATTACTGCAGCAACCTGTCACAGTGGCAACATTTATTGTAGTAACTACACTTGATTTCTGTTGCGCATTTTATTAAAGGACAAATTTGCTCAAGGCACATCACATGGGTAAAACATAATAAAAAACCCAAACATTTTACATAAAAATTTCTGTAACAATTATCCCAAGCAAACAACATACAGTCACCTCAACCACATGGTGAACATCCATTTATCATCCATGTAATCATAATACCAAGCACCCACACATGCACAGTCAAACAAATTCATGCACGCACACCCACACAAACAAACACACCCACACCCATAGACACACATGTAGAATAAATATGCAAGCAGAAAATAGATTTAATTTGTTTTCTTTTAAGTGGGATAAGAATGAAAAACCATATACACAAATACATCATCACAGATACAAACAAATTTCATGGCATAACATGTAACTGCATATCATGGTATATGACTTGTCAACATTTATTGTGAATGCATACCATGGTATGCAACAAGACACACAGTTGTGAAGATACATACAAAAATGTTGGAATCCTGAGATGCTGAAAAGAGAAAGCGGCCAGACAGGGAAGCAGCAAGGGCAGTGACTGTGCCAAGATGACTGCTGAGCTTGGTGACAAACTCGTGGGTGGTGGCGCTGAACACCTGGATGTTGCGGTTGTATGTCCCTGCAGCAGTCAGACAGACAGTGTGGGGCAACTATGCGACACAACATACACAGTATTTTATGCTGGGTAGTACACAGCAGTCACATACAGAATACTGTGCATTGCAGTCAGATGTGTTATGCTGATTAGTACAAAGTAATGGTATGTGTTGAGCTGGATTATACTAGTAAACAGTAGTAGTGATAAGAAACTCTTGGGAGAGCTGGACAATACAAGACCTTCAGAGAAGGAGCCCCCCTCAGTCAAGTGTTTCAGTCCTTAACTTCTTACACTCTGTGGGGCGGGGCAGCACCCTGGTCATGATTCCTGGATGCC
Source organism: Babylonia areolata (assembly GCF_041734735.1). Lineage (NCBI taxonomy): Eukaryota > Metazoa > Mollusca > Gastropoda > Neogastropoda > Buccinidae > Babylonia > Babylonia areolata. Next base: position 31,212,796 of record NC_134901.1, on the reverse strand, counting down.
CTTGTATTGCCGCATTTTTTACAATTTTTATTCTGACCTGGTCCTCAGCAGGTTCAAACCTACACCTCCAGGGTGGTCGCCACTTCAGAACTGAGTCACCTTTCTGGCAGATGTTTTAACCACTGAGCCATCATACGGCTAGTTTGAGTAGGGAAATTTAATCCTTATGAAGTTTACTTTCATTCCCCCTTGACCAGATCCAGCTGGAACTCTCTTCTGCTGGTTCTGCCATTGCCTTGAGAGCCCATGTCCTCTCTCTGCCAGAAATCGACAGCTGTTTCATGAGGCTGTAGGTAGATGCGCCCACAAACCCTCCCGCGCCAATCTCTATGGCGAGGACTTTGGCTTGGGAGGCAGATTCTCTCAAGCTGCTGGCTAGACTAGCATACTTCTCAGTCTTGTAGATGTGGGCTTCCTCCATTCTGCTTTAGTATCGCGCAGTGAGCTCAATCAGAATTGCTTGTTTCGTTGCCTTGGAGTGGAGTACTATGTCAGGTCTTATGTCCACTTGCTGATGATTTCTGGGTGTTTCTTTCCCTTTCGTAGGTCAACTGTGCATTCCAAATCTTCAGCACCATCCAGCAGCCCATGTTTCCATACTTTGGATGTTACAGCTGTTCCTGGTCAGATTTTATTGCCTTCTGTAGAGAGGAACTCTACTGGAACTTCTGGTGGTTTGGGTGCTCCTTAGGCAGTGCTCACCACATGTGCAATTTCTTTTTTAGCACTTGGTTGTGCCTCCATGTGTACCATCCTTGGCTTAACGCAGCTGTGCATGAGCTGAGGACATGTTCCACTGTTTGTTTGCCATGGCAAAATGGGCACACAGCGTCCTCTGCTCCACCACCCCCACCCCCTTTTTTATGATTCACTTGTGTAAACAAAGCAAGTCTATGTTTTAACCCGGTGTTCAGTTGTCTGTGTATGTGTGTGTGTGTGTGTGTGTGTGTGTCCGTGGTAAACTTTAACATTGCCATTTTATCTGCAAATACTTTGTCAGTTGACACCAAATTTGGCATAAAAATAGGAAAAATTGAGTTCTTTCCAGTCATCTTGTTTAAAACAATATTGCACCTCTGGAATGGGCACAAAAAAATTTAAAAAAGAAGCCAAATTATATGCAAACTGAATTTACTGTTACATTCATATTTTTTTATTCTCTAAACTTGACACTTTGATCTGATATTCTGACACAGCATCAAGAGCAGTCATTTCATCATTTTTTGTTCAAACAGGAACTTCTTTTGCTAAGCATGGAAGTTATATTTCTGGTGGATGTCTTTGCTGCAGATAGTAAAAAAGGGAAACTAATCTGTAATTAATGCTAGGGGGGTTGATTTGCTTTAAACTTATCCTTCTCATCTTAAACATTACATTTTGAAATTATACTCAATACATAAAAAGCTTGTGTGTTTTACTCTCAGTGTACATGTTTCACTATGTTCATTCGCCAAGTGGTCTTTTTTGGAAAATACTAAAATCAATACTATGAGTGGACTTTATAGATCAATTGGCTGAGCCCTGAAGGTCATGGGCAAAAATCAAGTGCGTACACATATTTATACATATCCAAAGTGCATGCTCATATTCCTCGCGAACGTGAAGGACGCCATTTTGTTTCAAGTTGTTGACCTGCCCATTCAATCCTATATTCAATCGACAATACACGATAACATGTGATGGAAAGTTGGAGAAGGAGACCGTTAAATATTTATTCAGAGAAAGATTTGTGAACGCCTCATCACTTACTGGATTATGCCCCAAACTGCCATAAAAATATCCACAAAATCAGTCAGAATTACAGTTAAAAATTGTAAACCATGAGAGTTAATACCCTTGAATTGATGAAACGAAAAAATTTCCAGTCTTGACTTTTCTCAAAATGAAGTCCTTTTCACTTCGTATGACGTTTACAAGTACTTGTACTTGGCTCTACATGTTATTAGTTTAACAAAATACTAAATTTTCATATCAACTTTAAAAGTATAAAACTAGAATGAATATAAAAGAGAAATTGAATTGACCGGCGGGTATAACTAAACTTGTACATCTATCTAGATCCAGAGAAAACGGCTACATGTTGCGATAGCCACGTCTCCTTTACCGCGGACTTAAAAAGAATTTTAAATTGCCCTTAAAGATTTTTTGAATGCCCAAGATTCACCAGAATAATATGATTTAAACAGTGTTCTCACTGCGAATACCGCAATCGATTTATCGCCCTTAAAAAAGCATGTTTAAATGTTAAATTTTTTAACGTCAGTTAAGGAGCCACAATAGTGTATTGAGTAAGACAGTTTCTTCTCACCCGAACATGCGGGGTTCAAATCTGTCTTCAGGGTTTTTTTGTTTTGTTTTGTTTTTCTTTTTTTTTTTAAACCGAAGCTTTATAACAACAAATACAGAACACATTTTAACGATTAGATTTTTTTTTTTTTTAAGTGTATCACAAGTGAGTCTTGAAGGCCTTGCCTCTCTTGATTTTTTTGGTTATATTTCTCTCATTGAAATATCATGTTTGACAGAATTTTGCACAATTCACATATGTCACAATAGGAAAATTACATCCTCAACAAATTAGGCAACTGCAATGAACTTCAGTGACAATTTACTTGCAATGGTATTTCTATTTCATAATTCACAAAGAACAAAAAGAGAGAATGGAAAAAAAGTCAAAGAAAAACAAAACAAAAAAACAACAACAAAACCAACTAATCATCTGTCATTAAAAAAAGAGAGATAATGATAGTAATTAGACAATGATAATAATAAATAAATAAATAAATTTAAAAAAAACTGGCATGTATCAAACACGTTTGAACCCTTTACACATTTAAGAAACGTCTGTAATCAAATGAAATGAAATGAAATTATGGTGTTTAGAGCCTCGCCGACCACTAAGGCCATCTCAAGGCTATCGCCGCCGCGTTAATAACTACTACAAGGGTAAAAAAACAAACAATTAAAACGAGTCACCACTTCAAACTTTCCACTCCAAAGTTTAAAAAAAAACTTCCATAGTTTAAAACTTTCAAATCTGGTTAAAAAACTTCTTTTAAGAACTCCATCTTTGAACAGGTGCCACATGCCTCTTCCTCCTTGCAGCGGTCCCGCATGTGTCCGAATTTCTGGCACTTGAAACACCGTAGAGGGGACGGCACATACAGACTTACGTTCACCAGCAGGTATCCGACTCGTATGTCCTTGGGGACATTCGGGCAGCAGAAAGTGAGGAAAAATGTGTTGGTCAGGACTCTGTCCGACCCCTTCCTTACTGTCAACCTGTAAACGTCGGTCACTCCCTGAGAGGACAGCTCGCTCTTGATCTCTGCTTCAGACACTCCTCTCAACTCCGGGCATCTGATAACCCCATTCGAACAGTTCAGTCCTCTGTGAGGGGAAACCTTCACCGCCCTATCCATAAAAGTGGTCGCTTTCAGCAGAAGCTGTGTCTGCCTTTTTGGCGCTGTCTCCACCAGAAATGCTCCGCTCCTCAGCCTCTTGATAGATGTCAGTGAGCCTGCCAGACACTGGAAGCCCTTCTGGATAGCGAAGGGGCTGAGAGCCGACAAGGGCTTGTCGTCATCAGTGACACCACAAGCCACGTGTTTGACTCCAAATTCACCTGTTTTACATTGAGTGTCACCAAAAATGTCACCCTATAATGTCAACAGGGTCACAGACAACTTCTCACGTCAATTCTGTACACAATAGTACATGACAATCTTAGTGTACTGTAATGAGGTGAGTTGCCATAAGTCTCTGAAATAAGTACCCTGCTTCATACTTTCTTTCTCTTCTCTAAATCCAGGAATGAAGGGAATATATGTATCGTAGGAAACTGGAAACAAGGGGGAGAAATGGTTCATAGAAAAATAGGAATGAAAGAGTTAAAATGACAACACAGAACAAATTCATGACATTCATGTTCACTGACATAGCAGAACAGTAGTGACATCACCTCAAAAGACAATTACAGTTAACTACTGAACACTGCATCGTAAGCAGGATTTGTAGGTTCAGAAAACAGTTTCAAGTAATAATTTAGGGTCAGCTTCAGTCTGCGGTTGGAGAGAGACAGTTCCCCTGCCTCTGCATACAGGCTGTGCACAGGGGTGGTGCGGAAAGCACCTAGACTGAGACGGAGCCCTTGGTGGTGTATAGGGTCCAGCAGTTTCAGGTAAGATGGTCTGGCCGAGCCGTATACTACACTTCTGTAGTCCACTTTGGACCGGACCAGGGCTCTGTAGAGGTGCAAGAGAGTTCTCTTATCAGCACCGCAGCCCGTGTGTGCTACAACTCGGATGATGTTCAGGGCTTTTTGGCAAGATATTTTCAGCTGTTTGATATGGCTGAGGAAGTTCAGCTTCTGATCAAAAACAATCCCTAAAAGTTTGGCTTCCTTGACCGCCGAGATGGTGGATTTTCCCAGATGGATTTCAGGATCCGGACAGAACTGGCGAAAGTTATGAAAATGAATACATTCAGTTTTGGAGGATGAAAAGGTGAAGCCATTCTCCTCTGCCCAACACTGGATTTTGTTGACGCAGAGCTGAAGCTGTCGCTGGATGCTGGCATACGTGCTGCCAGTTGCACACAAGGCGAAATCGTCCATGAACAGCGAGCTGTCCGATCCCTTCTGAACGGATTGAACGATGTCATTAATTTTGATGCTGAAGAGAGCTGGCGACAGAATACTCCCTTGCGGAACACCCAGCTCCTGCTTGTGAATGTCAGACAGGGTGGTGCCAACCCTCACCTGGAATTGTCTGTCTTGCAAAAAATTGTGGATGAACTGGGGCAGGTGTCCTCAGAAGCCGAGCTTGTGCTGGTCCGAGAGAATACCAAATTTCCAGGTGGTATCGTAAGCTTTCTCTAAGTCAAAAAATATGGCCACCACATGCTGTTTGTTTACAAAGGCATTTCTTACGGTGGTTTCCAGACGAACCAGATGGTCAACGGTAGAGCGATGCTTGCGGAAACCGCACTGTTCTTTCGCCAGAAGACCGTCGGTCTCTAGTTTCCACATCAGTCTACTGTTGACCATCTTCTCCATCAGTTTGCAGATGCAGCTGGTCAGTGCTACTGGGCGGTAGTTGGAGGGGTTCGAGGGGTCTTTTCCCGGTTTTGGCACCGGGATTATGAGGGCTTTCCGCCAGGAGGGTGGAAAAAAGCCTATGATCCAGATGTGGTTGTAAACTTTGAGCAGGGTGTCCAGACAGGTTTCGGGAAGTTGTTTTAAAAGTTTACAATGGACCTCGTCCATTCCTGGAGAGGAATCCGTGCAGGTCAGACAACAGCACTGTGAACATAGACTGTGTCACATCACACCACACAACAGCACCTTGAACACAGACTGTGTTACACAACATCACACAACAGCACTGTGAACACAGACTGTGTTACACAACATCACACAACAGCACTGTGAACACAGACTGTGTCACATCATACCACACAACAGCACTGTGAACACAGACTGTGTCACATCACACTATACAACCATCATACCACACAACATCACTGTGAACACAGACTGTGTCACATCACACCACACAACAGCACTGTGAACACAGACTGTGTCACATCACACCATACAACCATCACACCACACAACATCACTGTGAACACAGACTGTGTCACATCACACCACACAACAGCACTGTGAACACAGACTCCAAGATTCTTCAGAGCTACTATCGATGTTGTATTGGGTTTGTGCTGACAGTTTCATTTATGTGCTGGTATGGAAGTTTGAGAGTGAGATGTAAGCAAGTTTTGAATGATGTTGAACACAGACTGTGTCATATCACACAATACAACAGCACTGTTCCACCTCCAGAACAACAATGATGCCAGATGAGATGACACATAACTGGTGCACATGGTAAAAATACATAGCATTCTGAAGCTTCTTATCATATATGATGATGATGAATCAGATTCATGATGGTACATATTACTGATTTTCGCTTTCTAGAGAGCCTACTTTCTGGTTTCTTTTATTTTTATAAATCTTGAAAATGATACTATGTTAATACTACCCAAGTTCCGTTTTATCATTGTATTTTTAGATAATGTTTTCTTCTGAACTTGGTTTGTCCATATTTTGATTGCGCCTAATACATGTGAATACATTATTCAAAGATTTTTCATAAAAATGAAAAAAAAAGGGGGGGAGTGCATATTAAAAACACGAGTGCTTTAACTCATTCTGGATGAAGGACCCTTATCAAAGCCCTAATGTTATCAACCATTTCAGACAAAGGAGTTCGATCGGGGCCGTTGGTAGTTTTGAATTTTGGGAAGACACCTATTTTGCATTATGACGTTACAAGCTAAGAATAGCTTAACTGACCTTTCCACTCTCCACTGCAGCAAATAACTCATGAGCAGGAGAGTTGTTTTTGCAGTGAACAGTGCATGTCAACAATGACATCTGACCCAGTTTCTTCTCAGTCACAAGGCAGACAACAGAATTAAACAAAGGGGCCCTATCGTGGTTATAAAACGTTCTGAATTTAATCTGAATCAAACTCTGTGTGTTTCCTAGATTCGTTTACAAGTCAGTGTGTGCAAATTTCAAACAAAAAATATGGATACTTTCTCACTGTATGATAGCACTAGAAGGGAGGTAGTTTAATATTTTTTCCCCAACTAACTTGTTACATTACTGATCAGTTTGGAAGTTTTCAGTTCATAAATTCTAACATTTGTTTTTTTGCGATTTTATTTCATACCCATACAAATGGGTCATCTGTGGGAAAAGTCAGTGGAGCTAACTGGCATTACTGAGTTAAGGACCAGAAATTACAGCTATCAAGAATTAATCCACCAACCAATGGCCGAACCAAACAACCAATGATGTGTAGTACAGACAAAAACGAAGCTGGTCCCACCTGAATTACCTGCGATGATAAACTGTTTGGTGACGGCTAAGGAATACACAGAGCCACACTCGTGGTCGATCTTCCCCAGGGACTGGAAGCTGCCTGAAGTTTCCCACATATCAATGGCATTGTGGGAACCGCTGTACAATTTGTCCTGCACACCACAGCAGTTCACCCTCTTCCAAAATCGCAGTCTTATTCAATCTGCTATATAGCACTTGCAGGTGACTTCCATTCTTAACCATTCAGCCACAACACACACTTATCAAATCCTCACTGTTCAGTCACTGCTCTATCCCTCTATAGGAGTGCAAGCAGAGAGACCTACTTAAGCCTGAAATCTGTTAGCGTACTGTTATTTTCTCAACACTGTGATTGGTGGAGAATAATGATGAATTCAGGGAAAATTCAAAAAGAGGACACACATTTTTGATTCACTTGTGTAAACAAAGTGAGTCTATGTTTTAACCCGGTGTTCGGTTGTGTGTGTGTGTGTGTGTGTGTGTGTGTGTGTCCGTGGTAAACTTTAACACTGCCATTTTCTCTGCAAATACTTTGTCAGTTGACACCAAATTAGGCATAAAAATAGGAAAAATTGAGTTCTTTCCAGTCATCTTGTTTAAAACAATATTGTACCTCTGGGATGGGCAAAAAAAAAAAAAGCCAAATTATATGCAAACTGTATTTACTGTTATATTTATATTTTTTTTATTCTCTAATCTTGGAACTTTGATCTGATATTCTGACACAACAACAAGAGCAGTCATTATTATCATTTTTTGTTCAAACAGGAACTTCTTTTGCTAAGCATGGAAGTTTTATTTATTTTGCAAACGTTTTGATGCAGATAGTAAAAAAGGGAAATTAATCTGTAATCAATGCTAGGGGACTTAATTTGCTTTAAACTGATCTTTCTCATCTTAAACATTACATTTTGAAATTATACTCAATACATAAAAAGCTTGTGTGTTTTACTCTCAGTGTACAGGGTTTTCACTATGTTCATTCGCCCAAGTGGTCTTTTTTCGGAAAATACTAAAATCAATATGAGTGGACTTTATAGATCTATTGGCTGAGCCCTGAAGGCCATTGGCAAAAATCAACTGCATACACATATTTATACACATTCAGAGCGCGTGCTCATATTCTTTGCGAACGTGAATGACGCCATTTTGTTTCAAGTTGTTGACTTGCCCGTTCAATCCCATATTCAATGGACAATACACGATAACATGTGATGGAAAGTTGGAGAAGGAGACCGTTAAATATTTATTCAGAGAAAGATTTGTGAACGCCTCATCACTTACTGGATTATGCCCCAAACTGCCATAAAAATATCCACAGAATCAGTCGGAATTCACAGTTAAAAATTGTAAACCATGCGAGTTAATACCCTTGAATTGATGAAACGAAAAAATTTCCAGTCTTGACTTTTCTCAAAATGAAGTCCTTTTCACTTCATACGACGTTTAGAAGCACTTGTACTTGGCTCTACATGTTATTCGTCTAACAAAATACTCAATTTTCATATCAACTTTAAAACTATAAACCTAGAATGAACATAAAAGAGAAATTGAATCGACCATGTCGTACTACATTCCCGGCTGGTTTAACTAAACTTGTACATCTACCTAGATATAGAGAAAATGGCTAAATGTTGCAGTGTGATTGCTGCGATAGCCACGTCTCCTTTACCGCGGACTTAAAAAGAATTTTTTATTGTCCTTAAAGATTTCTTGAATGCCCAAGATACACCAGAATAATATGATTTAAACAGCGTTCTCACTGCGAATACTCGCCCTTTAAAAAAGTATGTTCAAATATTAAATTTTAGAACGTCAGTTAAGGAGCCACGATAGTGTAATGGGTAAGACAGTTTCTTCTCACCCGAACACGCGGGGTTCGAATCTGGTCAGGACTTTTTTTTCTTTTCTTTTTTTATAACCCGAAGCTTTATAATAACAAATACAGAACACATTTTAACGATTAGATTTTTTTTTTAAGTGTATCTCAAGTGAGTCTTGAAGGCCTTGCCTCTCTTGTTATAAAGTGCTGTCAAACAGATCTATCAAAACTGGAATAGGAGCAGCATACCTCATGCCTAAAAATCTTGACATGGGAATACCTCAAGAATCATTCATAGCACCCATCCTTTTTAATATCCTTATACAGGATCTTACCAAAGCAATGTCCAAAAATTGTTACTTTGGTTCAATATGCTGATGATGTTTGCATGTGGATGAACTTAACCCTGAAGAAGTCAACACCACAAAGAACACAAGATTACATTAGGAGATTATATCAGGCGGATCACAATAGCCTTGGGTGACTATGTTTGAATATGGATTTTCCTTGTCCACTTATAAAACCAGTATGATGTTATCTAACCCCAGAAGCAACCCAGGAAAGTTAACTACCAACTTTAAAACTACTTGGAGATCTTAAGAATACAAGCAATGTGTCAATTTTTTTCAGTTTTCCTCACAACAAAACTGACTTGGAATGTTCATTTTGACTGTATACAAACAAAAGCAAGAAAAAGTTTGATTCTCCAAAAGATTGTTAGTAAACACAGTAAACACTTTATCTGTCTACCATACTTATCAGATCAAAACTTGCATATGGTCAAGAAGTACACTTTAGTGATCTGAAATCTTGACTAAAAAAGGTGTGTGTTTTTTTGTTTTTTTTGGTTTTGCTGCCCCATCATCTGCACCGTTTCAGTGGCATTACACTCACGCCACTCATTCCAAGTCCCCCATACACAGCCACACCCAGGTTCATCTGTCGCAGTGCCAGTGCCAGCAACCCACAGGGAACCATTGATGTTTGGTCGCCAGAAGGCCGTACACCAGAGGAGACCCTGCACTACTGCTGAGTCACTTCGGTGGTGTTCAGTAGTGCCTGTCCTGATTTAACGCACTTAGGACACCACCTACTAAGCCCCCTACTGACAGCAATAATGGCTTAGTTGCAGAGCCAGACTGAGTGAATGTCTCCCCCAGAGTGGAGACAGCCACCACGTCCCTCCAACGGCAGTCCCCCATGAATCTGCCAACACTAAAGACCTTGACAAGACTCACTCCAAGTGTGGAAGTGGAGGGGCATTGAAACTGAGGTCACCATGAGAGCACAGCATGAAAGGCCACATAATTTGCAGCTTATATATATATATATATATATATATATATATATATATATATATATATATATATATATATTTCATAATAACAATAATAATAATAATGCACTTATATAGCACACTATCCAGAAACCTGCTCTCGGTGCTTTACAAAAACACTTTTGTATACATAACACATTACATCAATGTTACATACACTCGCCAAAATGTGACTAAACACACACACACACAAACACACACACACACACACACACAATGCATACATACATTTTAACATACATGTGTATCTAACAGCTACCCTCAACATATACACACACATTGGCACGCACAAACACAAACATACATGGACAGACATGCACACATACACACACAAACACAAACACATAACACACACACACACACAAATACACACTCATATACATGCATGTAGTTATGTACACATACATATGTATACACATATAGTCAAGCACAGCTAACCGAAGGAAGTGGACCTGTCACAACTGAACTTATTGCTGAGGGAAAAGGTGAGTTTGAGACGAGATTTAAAAGATGCAAGGGAATCAGAATGACGGAGGTTATCAGGGAGCTTGTTCCACATCTTTGGCAATTGAAAAGAAAATGATCTGTGTCCATAGGTCTTAGAGCTTGTTCCACATAGGTCTTACTTCTGACGTGAGGTATCCTGAGAAGTTGAGTATCAGAGGAAGAATGGAACTGGCGAGACGGAGTATAGATATAAAGGAGTTCAGAAAGATACTTGGGGCCTTGTTTTGTGCGATTCTGCCACCGGAACTTCCAAGTTATTTGGACATGTTTTCTGTGCAACCTGGCAAGTATTCTTGTTTGTCAGAGCATGCTATTTCTTTACCATCCCCTTTCACACGCGCAGCCTGCTCCGTGTGTTCCTAAAGCTGATCTCTACCACCCACACACACACACACACACACACACACACACACACACACACACAGAGTCACATATACATACACACATGCAGATTGCAGTCTGTTATTTTGCATATGTTGAACCATGCTAAGTGCTACTGACACCACCAAAGCGACTGAGTTGCAGTGCCAGTTCTCTTTTGGTGAGTAGCCATACAGTGACCTAACACTGACAATACAATATGGAATGCTGGCACTAACCATGGCAGAAGACAGACAGGACAGACACTGAGGAAGACAACTCGTGGGAAAAGACAGACAGGACAGACACTGAGGAAGACAACTCGTGGGAAAAGACAGACAGGACAGACACTGAGGAAGACAACTCGTGGGGAGAGACAGACAGGACAGACACTGAGGAAGACAACTTGTGGGAAAAGACAGACAGGACAGACACTGAGGAAGACAACTTGTGGGAAAAGACAGACAGGACAGACACTGAGGAAGACAACTCATGGGGAGAGACAGACAGGACAGACACTGAGGAAGACAACTTGTGGGAAAAGACAGACAGGACAGACATTGAGGAAGACAACTCGTGGGGAGAGACAGACAGGACAGACACTGAGGAAGACAACTTGTGGGAAAAGACAGACAGGACAGACACTGAGGAAGACAACTTGTGGGGAGAGACAGACAGGACAGACACTGAGGGAGACAACTCGTGGGAAAAGCCAGACAGGACATGTAGAGTTATGTCCCCTCCCTGGCGCATGCACAGGGTTACTTAGTTACGAAGACAACCGTCAACAAAAACCTTGGGAGTCTGCTCTGGCCGCTCACGGACATTACATGGTGTCAGAAGCAACTGAAGAATAGAAGAATCCTGAAAAGGGAGGCTGATAAGAAGAATAATACTGAGAAGAAGCTGCTGAAGAATAGAAGAATCCAGAAAAGAAGAAAACGATGGAACCGACGTCACAAAACGAGCCAAGGGGGCAACACGGACAGTTTACGGCAAACGTTCCAGCACCAGACAAAATGTGCCTGGAAGAAAATTTGTCACAAAAATGGAAGCGTTTCAGGAGACAATTCGAGAATTATGCCATTGCAAGTAGACTTAACAGAGAAGAAGACCAAGAGTACCAAGTATCTGTTTTTCTTGCTGTTTTTGGACCTGATGCATGTGAAATATTTGACAATCTCAAGTTTGATGAGGAAAATGACAAAAACGATCTAAAAAAAAGTCATGGAAAAATTGCAAGATTTCTTTGTGGGAGACACACATGAAGCTTTTGAATCGTATAAATTTCACCTTAGAAAGCAGGAGACATCAGAGTCAATCGAAGCATACATTGCAGCACTCAGAAAGCTGGTAAAAACGTGCAACTTTGATAAACTTGAAGAAAGACTTATCAGGGATCAAGTGGTTGTAGGAGTAAGAGAAGAAGGTTTGAGACAAAAACTCTTGGAAGACAAACAACTGACATTAGATAAGTGCATGTCAATTGGAAGGGCATATAAAAGTTCCAAACAACAGCTGCAGTCAATGTCAGGTGAAGGAGATTTGTCACAAGTGCAACGCCTGTTCAGAAAGAAACAAGGAAACAGCATAAACTCAAACCAGAGTGAAAAACATCAACAGCAAAATTCTTCAAGAAAATGCATAAGATGTGGAAAACACCCATCACATAGTCGGCAAGAATGCCCAGCTAAGGAAACAGAATGTAGAAAATGCAACAGGAAAGGTCATTATGCAGTCATGTGCAGAACAAAGGCAGATGTGAAATATCTTGAAGATGAAGATGGCAAAATACTTGGCACAGTCACAGAAGAATCAGCAGTGTGTGGTGCTGTGAACTGGCATGCAGGTTACTACCAAGACACATAGTCATTCTGTAAATTTCAGAACAGACACTGGTGCAGATGTGACAGTAGTACCTGATAAGTTCTTCAAGAAGAACTCGCCACTGATTCAGAAGAATTCAGAAATTGTTTGGGCCTGGCCAGAACAAAATCAACATGATTGGCAGAGTCCATGCTACCTTAGCAGTAGGTAAAACATCATCAGAGCAAGAACTCTATGTTGTAGGTGATCTGAAGGAGCCACTTTTGGGGAGGCCTGCAATTGAAGCACTGAAACTGATTGAAAGGGTCAACTCTGTAGACAAAAACCATGAATACAAGCAAGAATTCCCAGAGCTGTTTACAGGCCTAGGGAGAATGAAGAATGTCTACACAATAAGACTGCAAGAAAATGCTCAACCATTTGCAATCTCAACACCCCACAGACTACCCCTTCCCATGAAAGAAAAAGTTCAAGAAGAACTGAAGAAACTGGAGGAACAGGATATCATCCGCCCAGTGGAGACACCCACTGACTGGTGCACACCAATAGCTGCAGTACCAAAACCAAATGGGAAAGTACGACTGTGCATCGACTTCACAAAGCTCAATGAGAGAGTGCGTCGAGAGAACCTTCCACTACCCACAACAGATGAACTGCTAGCCCAACTGGATGGTGCCACAGTGTTCACTAAATTGGACTGCAACAGTGGATTTCACCAAATACCACTTCACCCAGACAGTCAGGAGCTAACTACCTTCATTACACCGTTTGGGCGATACTGTTACAAACGTCTGCCGTTTGGTATCAGCTCAGGACCAGAGGTATTTCACCGAGAGATGACATGCATCCTCGAAGGAATACCTGGAGTCATCTGCGACATTGACGATGTTCTTGTCTTTGGGAGAAATCAGCAAGAACATGATGATCGACTGAAGCTTGTTCTACAGAAGATGAAGGAAGCTGGTGTCACACTCAATGAGAAATGCAAGTTCTTACAGGACTCAGTGAAATTCCTGGGCCACATGATCTCCAAGGAAGGAATCCAGATGGATCCGGAAAAAGTGCAAGCCATTTCCAACTTCCCAAGACCAGCAAACATATCAGAATTGCACCGGTTCCTGGGAATGGTGAACCATGTTGGAAAATTTGCATCGCACCTGGCTGACACAACAAAACCACTGAGAGATCTGCTCAAAAAAGAGACGGATTGGATTTGGGAAGAGCCACAAGAGAAAGCCTTCCAAACAGTGCAGCTGAGCTCAACGCCGGTGCTTGCACACTACAGTCCAGACAAGCCAACAAAAGTCTCAGTAGACGCATCATCATACGGATTAGGTGGCGTACTACTTCAGAAAGAAGAAAATGACCGGAAGCCAGTATTCTACGCCTCAAGATCTCTCACGCCAACTGAACAAAGGTACGCGCAAGTGGAAAAAGAAGCCTTGGCAGTGACTTGGAACTGTGAAAAATTTCAAGACTACCTGTTAAGACAGTCAAAATTCACAGTTGAAACAGACCACAAACCACTGTTGGCACTGTTGAAAACCAAGATGCTTGATGAATTGACCCCAAGGATACAGAGGTTCCGCATGTGCCTGATGCAGTTTTCATACAACATTATCTACACTGCAGGAAAAAACCTGTTGACCGCAGACACGCTGTCAAGGGCTCCTGGATCTGAACCAGCTGAACAGGAAACCTTAATGGAAGATGAGACAAACGCCTTTGTCGGTGCTCTCATCAACAGCATTCCTGCAAGTGATGCAAAGCTGGAAGAGGTTAGAAAGAAGCAATGCTCTGACAAAATCTGCAGTCAAGTCATGAACTTTTGCAAATTAGATCACTGGCCTGAAACAGCGAAGAAGGACGTCAATCTGCGACAATACTGGTTTGTACGCCAAGATTTGACAGTTCAGCAAGGCTTGTTGGAGGCAAGGAGTCGTCTGATGATACCGGCTGATCTGCAAGAAGAAATACTTCAGAGACTTCACCAAGGACATCAAGGAGTGGTGAAATGCAGGGCATTAGCTCGAAGTTGTGTGTGGTGGCCAGGACTCTCAAAGAAAATAGAAGAAGTCGTTGATACCTGTGCAATATGTGAGAAAGAAAGAAAACTTCCACCAGAACCTCTACAGCCAACCAAGACCCCAGACTACCCATGGCAGAAGATAGCTATGGACTTGTTCGAACTGAATGGACACATGTATCTCATAGTAGTTGACTACTATTCTCAGTGGATGGAGACTGTGCACCTGAAGCAGACTACATCAGCAGCTGTCATTGAACACTGCAAATCCATCTTTGCAAGATTTGGAATTCCAGAAATAGTTCTATCCGACAACGGTCCACAGTTCAACTCGCGAGAATTCCTGAAATTCTCACAGGACTACACCTTCACTCATCTGACTAGTAGTCCCTATCATCCACAAGGGAACGGTGAAGCAGAAAGGGCTGTTCAAACCGTGAAAAATCTCCTGAGGAAGTCTACTGACCCTTACATTGCCCTTCTCAACTACCATACAACTCCTCTTCAAAATGGCTACAGTCCAGCAGAACTGATGATGAGCCGAAAACTCGGAAACTGTGTGCCTACAATGCCCAGTCAACACATTCCCTTCAAACTGGAAGTTGAGAAATTCTGGATGAAGGATGAATAATTCAGGAATCAGCAGAAACATTACCATGATCTGCGACATAGAGTGAAAGAAGCCACACAACTCTCAAATGGACAACCTGTGTGGGTGAAGACTCCAACAACCAAAGAAGCAGTTGTGGTCAAAAACGTTACACCTCGGTCTGTTGTTGTTCAGACTGAACAAGGTCCTCAGCACAGAAACCGTACTCAACTTCGTCGAAAAAGTTGGAACCAGAAAGCAACGCAGCCTGCAACACCGAGAGCAACAGCAATTCTTCCACAGCAAAACCTGGAGACTCGCGTTGAAATGAACAGTGAAGAGCTTGCTGAAGAAAGGACTACCCCACAACTCCATCAACCAGAGGAGAGGCCTGACAACCCGCCCTTGGAACTGAAGGGTCAAAAGACAATATACACAATATCAGGACAAAAAGTGAAAACGCCTCAAAGACTTGATTTGTGAAGAACAGAAGGATCAAAAGACAAAGTACACAAAGTCAGGACGAAAAGTGAATGGAGTTCAATTGTTGAAGTTTAGAGATAAGTGTTTCTGCTAAACAGGTTTTAGAATAAGGTTTTAGAATTTGCCAAAGACTAATTGAAAAACAAACAATGCTTGTGGATGTTTAAAAGCAAAGTTAAATCTAATGCATGCTTTCTGTTAAGAAAGGGAGATGTAGAGTTATGTCCCCTTCCTGGCGCATGTGCAGGGTTACTTAGTTACGAAGACAACCGTCAACAAAAACCTTGAGAGTCTGCTCTGGCCGCTCACGGACATTACAGGACAGACATTGAGGAAGACAACTCGTGGGAAAAGACAGACAGGACAGACGAGTTGGAAAAGACAGACAGGACAGACACTGAGGAAGACAACTCGTGGGAAAAGACAGACAGGACAGACACTGAGGAAGACAACTCGTGGGAAAAGACAGACAGGACAGACGAGTTGGAAAAGACAGACAGGACAGACACTGAGGAAGACAACTCGTGGGAAAAGACAGACAGGACAGACACTGAGGAAGACAACTCGTGTGAAAAGACAGACAGGACAGACATTGAGGTAACTCTTGGAAAAAGGGGTTTGAGACCCACCTTGGCAGGGTTGAGGGCCAGGGCCCGCACCCAGTGATGAAGACCGCTAAAGGACGTAACAAATGACAGTGATTTCACCTCCCACACCTACACAACAACAATATATAGACACTATGAAACCTGCAACCAGCATTCTTTCGAAAGTGAATGGCCTCCATAAACTTCCACAAAATATATAATTCTTATAAAAATGTCATGAATATCTATTATCTTGTTCAAAATAGTTTAAGATGCAGCTTATGTCATGTAGTACCTTACATGCCAGAAATCATGGTATCTGTGACCAGATTTTATCAGAAACTATTTATTAAGAGATACATCTTTTGTTACATTGACAAATATAAACTTAATATTATACCAAGTCTCTCTCTCTCTCTCTCTCTCTCTCACACACACACACACACACACACACAGAGTCACATTTACACACATCATGCGCACACACATACACACATATAATCACAGACATTTATTTTAAAGCATCCATGCACATTTACACATTCACAAACAGACACACACATGCAAGCAAATACACATCCATACACACAGAGAGATAGATTCACAAATGATGAAGTAGAAAATGTTGATAAACATACAGACTGATGACCCAGACAAAAAGATACATGCATGCCTACCTTAATGAGAGAGAAGGAGGAGGTAAACAGATACTCTCCAGCGATGGCCATGGCACAGATAATGTTGTCATGTGCACCCTGCACATTTCATCTCAATCAGTTCTCCACCTCAAGTATTGTTTATAGCATCATTGACATAAATAAGGAATAAAAATGATCGTAAAATAGAACCTTGAGGATCACCTGCAGGGAATATTTTAAAATCTGACCCAACTTTTTATGACAATTGCACAGATACATCTAGGAATCTAAGTTGTCCTTTGTGCTACACACAAACCAACAATTTCAGAAGTATCAAGGTTTACAGCTTACATATTGACTCCATGAATAACAGGGAGTACAAATCATAAATTATATACAAAATAACTGATTGACTGTGTGGTCACCTGGGATGAATCCTGATTGAGGAGATATGATTAGATAACAGATGGTACTAGTAGCAACTTGTTTGTGAACTCATCTCTCTGGGGCTTTACCAATACAGCCAAGCAGGGATATGCTGGTGAAGTTCAGGGGAGGGGTACAGTGCTACAGTCCTATCAATGAGAATGTTGCACATTTTGATTGAATGCACAAATGGCTGTGGGAATGAATGAATTCATGTGACAAGATGTTCTTGCATGTGGAGCTCTAAAGCTGACACTTATGTCTGACCATCTGCTACTAATGTCATCATGTAGTGGATTGTTTCATCTGTCAAAACTGTCGGGGTCTGTCACTGGTGTCAGTTAGTTTTCTACTGTACATGTCACCAAAAGTGTCCTGTTTTTTACCCACTACCCCACCCACTTACAAATAACTTTTTCCAACCAGTCTTTGTCATGTATGGTCAAGTTTCCACCCCAACACATGGCACCAAAAGTAAAATCACTGCAGACTGAGTGCTTTCACATATTCTCTCTGTTAAGACTGACGTGCATGTTGTGTGTGTGTGTGTGTGTGTGTGTGTGTGTGTGTGTGTGTGTGTGTGTGTGTGTGTGTGTATGTGTGTGTGTCTGTGTTTGAAAACTGAACAAAATGAAATAAAACAAATTCAAGAAACAGTAAACATAAATGGAATAAAAATGAATACAACAAAGTAAACAAATAGGTAAATAAGCTGAAATAATAAAATGAATTTTTAAAAAAAGACATAATAAAAGACAAGTACATGTAATCAAAATAAAATAAGAATGAAAATGGGCCATGTACAGCAAACTTGTGCGCACTGACACATGCATACAAATAAGCACACATGTGCATGCACAAGCTGCTTACAGTCAAACCTTCAAGCAGTGACACATGCTGTCCAGTTACTGGCATCCATACATAACAAGGGTTAAACAATAATATGCCTATTTAGCTTTTTTACATACTGCCCTAGCCATGTGGGGTAAAGAAAAAAAGAGGAAAAAAAGGAACAGTCAATACATAAATAATTGAAAACAAAGTTTCATCATTCAGATATGTGTACATCAAAACCAAAGATGTAAGCTTTTAGGTGGAATCCCAGGAGGGGAAGAGGGCAGGGAGACGAGAGAGAGAGGTGGATAGGGAGACAAAAAGAGTGGAAGAGAGACAGAAAAATACAGAGACATAGAGATAGTAAATGTGACTGTTGCCTTTGCAATTTTCATTCCAAGAAAGCTTATTGTCAATTATCACAGCTTACCTATAAAGTAATGTTCTTTGAGATGTGAACAGACACACATATATCTGTAAAACACTGTTGAAGCAGCACTTTTTGATCTTTGAATTAGTGCCATTGCCTCTCACATCACACAAGCTTTTTCTGGAGAGAAAGAGAGATAGACAGAGGGAGTGAGAGAGAGACACAGAGATGAAACTGAGTGCTTACACCTATACTCTCTGACAAGACTTTGTGCATGCAAGCATGCGTGCATGTGTGTTTGAAAACAACAAACTGAAAGAAAGTAAGATTTAAAAAATAGTTAATAAACAAGTAAAACCAAGTAAACAAATAGGTAAATAAGTAGAAATAACAAAATGATTTTCAAAAACATGACAGAAGGCAAGTACTTAAAAAGAAAATGGGACATGTACAATAAACTTTTGCGCACTGATGCATGTGTACAAATAAGCACACTTGTGCATGCACATTCCGCGTAGTCTCAACCTTTAAGCTGACAATGGAAGTTGAAGCAGTGACACACGCTGTCCAGTATCTGGCATCCATATATAACAATGGTCAAACTTAATATGCTTATTGAGCTTTTCTTCATGCTGCCCTAGCCCATGAGGAGTAAAGAAGAAAAAAGCGGAAAAAGGCAACAGTTAACATGTAAAAAGTACAAAATAAAGTTTCAGGGAGAATAAAGAGAGAGAGGTGGAAAGGGAGGGGGGAACAAAAGGAGAGACAGAGAGTGAAAAGCACAGAGACATATAAGACACATACCAAAACAAAGATATATAAAAATCAACTATAGCTTTTTCCTCACACCCTTTATCCTACTTTCAGAAAGCTACCTGATTTAACAGACAGAAAGTTGAAGGACAATCTTTATCTACCTACCTCCACGATTTCTGTCTGTGAGCCTCTCTCTGTGTCCCAGCACCGTATGGAAGTGTCCGCACCACCTGTGAACAGTTTCTTCCCATGCATCACCATTGCATGGACCTGTGCAACAAAAGACAATTCTGTCATTTTCTCACAGCCATTGTCAGTTTTCAATAACTCTTTCTATTTTTCTTATTTTTCTTTCTTATTGTCTATTTTTGACTCACTTGTGTAAACAAAGTGAGTCTATGTTTTAACCCGGTGTTCAGTTGTCTGTGTGTGTGTGTGTGTGTGTCCATGGTAAACTTTAACACTGCTATTTTCTCTGCAAATACTTTGTCAGCTGACACCAAATTTGGCATAAAAATAGGATAAATTCAGTTCTTTCCAGTCATCTTGTTTAAAACAATATTGCACCTCTGGGATGGGCACACACAAAAAAGAAGCCAAATTATATGCAAACTGAATTTACTGTTATATTTATACATTTTTTTACTCTCTAAACTTGGCACTTTGATCTGATATTCTGACACATCAACAAGAGCAGACATTTTATCATTTTTTTGTTCAAACAGGAACTTCTTTTGCTAAGCTTGGAAGTTATATTTCTGATGCATCTTTGCTGCAGATAGTAAAAAAAAAAAAAGGGAAACCAATCTGTAATTAATGCTAGGGGGAATCATTTGCTTTAAACTGATCTTTCTCATCTTAAACATTACATTCTGAAATTATACTCAATACATTAAATGCTTGTGTGTTTTACTCTCAGTGTACAGGGCTTTCACTATGTTCATTCGCCCAAGTGGTCTTTTTTGGAAAATACTAAAATCAATACTACAAGTGGACTTTATAGGTCTACTGGCTGAGCCCTGAAGGTGATGGGCAAAAATCAATTGTATACACATATTTATACATATTCAAAGCGCGTGCTCATATTCCTCGTGAACGCGAAGGTCGCCATTTTTTTACAAGTTGTTGACCTGCCCGTTCAATCCTATATTCAATCAACAATACATGATAACATGTGATGGAAAGTTGGAGAAGCAGACCGTTAAATATTTATTCAGAGAAAGATTTGTGAACGCCTCATCACTTACTGGATTATGCCCCAAACTGCCATAAAAATATCAACAAAATCAGTCAGAATTCACAGTTAAAAATTGTAAACCATGAGAGTTAATACCCTTGAATTGATGAAACGAAAAAATTTCCAGTCTTGACTTTCTCAAAATGAAGTCCTTTTCACTTCATACGATGTTTAGAAGTACTGGTACTTGGCTCTACATGTTATTAGTTTAACAAAATACTCAATTTTCATATCAACTTTAAAACTATAAAACTAGAATGAACATAAAAGAGAAACTGAATCGACTGTCGTACATTCCCGGTGGGTGTAACTAAACTTGTACATCTATCTAGATCCAGAGAAAACGGCTAAATACTGCAGTGTGATTGCGGCGATAGCCACGTCTCCTTTACCGCAGACTTAAAAGAATTTTAAATTGCCCTTAAAGATTTTTTGAATGCCCAAGATACACCAGAATAATATGATTTGAACAGTGTTCTCACTGCAATTAACGCAACTGATTTATCGCCCTTTAAAAAAGCATGTTTAAATGTTAAATTTTTGAACGTCAGTTAAGTAGTCACGATAGTGTATTGGGTAAGACTGTTTCTTCTCACCTGAACACGCAGGGTTCAAATCTGCCATCAGGACTTTTTCTTTCTTTCTTTTTTTTTTTTTTTTTTTAACTCGGAGCTTTATACTAACAAATACAGAACACATTTTAATGATTAGAACTTTTTTTTAAAGTGTATCACAAGTGAGTCTTGAAGGCCTTGCCTCTCTTGTTTCAATTATGAAACAGAACAAAATCTTATTATTACATCATCATAAAGAGAGATCAGATAAGCCACTAAAGACATAATTTCTTGGTTGGAGGTCACCTTGAAGATTATGTGCAGATGGCACTTCCGGTAATGAGGTTTTATGTCCAAAAGAGATAACAAAATACTTTTGGAAGAAAGAGGTATGTACAGAAAAACGCAATGACCACATTGCTACAGGAAGTGACACTGGCAGTCATGTTACAGGTCTCCTGCTCAGTGACTTTCACACATCTTCTTTGCTACCAGTGAACCCTCACCCTGTCAGTGTGTCCACGGAAGTTGTCAATGCAGCCTTTGGCCAGCTGGTCCACATTCCACACCTTGATTATTTGGTCATTACCTGCACTGTACAGCCGCCCACGTGATGCAACAAGACACCACACAATGTCCTGGTGGCCCCTGAACATCAAACAGAACCCTGTTGGCCTGTGTGTGCATGTGTATGTGCGCGCATGTGTGTGTGCATTCCCATTTATAAATGGCTTTTTGGCCATTCACATACTGTGCATACCACACTGTATACAAATGCACGACAAAAAACATATCTTGTCCACTACAAAATACAAGCACTGTGGTTAAACACATACACTTACTGTACTTGTTACTGTACTTGTTTGTTCTTAAATTAACCAGTTCAGTGTTAGAGAATTTTGTAAAAAAAAAAAAGTGTTCTCCCCTTGCCAGGGACTTTTGAGGATTCGGGGGTAATAAATCACAAAAAATTATAGCACAAAAGCTATGGGTGATACAGAAAGAAAGTGAATGTTTTTGTAAAGGAAAATGAGTGTAGATTCTGCTTCTGGGCTCTTTTACCCAATTAGGTTGTATGTAGATAACTGTTCAGGCATGTAAAGATAATAATTTTTGTGCAACAAAAAAGTCTATTTCCACCTCTACATAATGACATCCATAAAGAAAAGAAACAAAATACAGCTAGAAATAGCATGCCTATTGTCAGGTTATACCTGTAGAAGAAATTAAAACTGGCTATAAGTTTATAAAAATAAATCATAGCTCATGCAGACATGTAAGTAAATCACTGTCCCAACAATGACAAAGGTGGGTAAAGTCAACGTAAAAGGTCAATCACCATCTTAGAAACTGAGCTGGCAAGCTTTTTGTCTGTATCTCTCGGGCCTGGTTAACGCTGGGATATCATTATGACAGGAAGCGTAGAGTACAGCCTTGTCACGCAGTCCCAAACCAAAATGGACCTCCATAGCAACACTGTCATCATCATTGTCATCCTCCTCCTCCTTCATCGTCATCAATATAAACAAAATAGTCTCAAAATCTGTGGCCTTTCATGCCCTGCTCTCATGGTGACCTCAGTTTCAATACCCCTCCACTTCCGTGCTTGGGGTGAGTCCTGTCAATGTCGTCAGTGTCAGCAGATTCATGGGCCATTATTGTTGTTAGTAGGGGGCTTAGTAGATGGTGTCCTAAGTATGTTGAATCAGAACAGGCACCACTGAACACCACCGAAGTGACTCAGCAGCAGTGCAGGGTCTCCTCTGGTGTGTGGCCTCTTGGCGACCTAACATCGATGGTTCCCTGTGGACTGCTGACGCTGGAACTGCGACGGATGAACCTGGGTGTAGCCGTGTATGGGGGAATCTAAATGAGCAGCGTGGGAGTAATGCCACTGAAACAGTGCAGATGATGGGGCAGGAAAAAAAAAAGGAAAAAAGTTCTTGATGACATTCACTCCATTCAAGTTGCACGTGAGCCAATTAAAGTGTCTGCTGTGCATCCGGCTTGTCACCTCTTCAAACAAGTCAACCATCTGATTCAGCAGAAAAAAAAGCATGAAAAACAAAAAGCACATGTTTCATGTCCAGTGCAAGTTCCACCATGCGTTTTCTGAAAATCGTGGAGCATTGGCAGTTGTTGATTCTACAGTCTGCATTGAAATGTGACCACACTCATTCCTAAAAGCCATGCCCCCTTCATGAACTCTGGCTGATATTCGACCTATCATCTTACATCACTCCTCTCCCTCTCCTCTCCTCCTTCCAATGCTCGCTGTACATATTCTGTCAGTCATAGCCACTTGTTCAAAAATGCTGTCTCATTGGATAGATGGAATGAATTAGCATCAAATGGACTGTCAGTTTTGTCACTGTTGTTGTCAATCACCTTCGTTTTCAAACCAATCATCAGACAAGATCGAGAGATCCTTCTCCATCGTGAAAGCTGTCCATAATCACAAGCAGAACTTTCAGAATTGTGTAAATCTGCTGACTGTGACTATTTGCTTTACTGGACACAGTTTTCAATTACTTTCTTTGCACATGATGCAACCCCTTTTCCACGCGCGTATCACGTGGTCAGTTAGCAAATTATTATCGAGTAGAAAGGGGTCTTCTACCTGATGAATGTTCATTTAAATAGTATTTTTATAATCCAGACACATCAAACTAACTGTTCAGAGTCTGTTTATATGTGAATTAAACCAAACTCCAAAGAAGGAAAAATCGGAACATATGCAGGACGTCAGTGGACGTCTTATAGGCACTATGGCAATACCATACTTTTTGTAGGACGTCAGCTACATCTTTTAGGCACTCTACTGGTTAAGAGTTTTTCAAAGCAAGTTACTGTACTTGTTTGTTCTTAAATCAAGAATTCCAAAGCACTGAATGTATCCAGCTTAACGGTGTTAACAGCTTCAAATGGAGTCTTACCTAAGGGTACCAATGCACTTGAACTGGAAAGGCATCTCCCACTTCTCCACAGCACTGGGACTGCTGGGACTGAGGTTGTAACTTGTGTTGCCTCTTGATGGAACCCCTGTCGTTCAGATATATCAGTTAACTTTATGACAACATTCTGAGCACATATGTTCAGAGCTCCAAGCTCTACAGAAACATAGCATGCATACATATCTATGCAATACCATCACATGCTGTTTGACACATTGCACGCACATCTGCATGCAAAGTTTTTACTCTAAACAAAAACTTCCCAGCAATGGTTCAAGGGAAAATGCTCATGAAATTCTACTCAGCAATCATTCATATATCTTTGGACTAACTTCCATTCATATAGATCAGTTTTACCCAGTACAATCCATGATTTGAAACAACATACTCAACCCTGGTCACTTTGCTGTGAAAATGACAACAAAGTGAACAATGGGCAGTCATGTCACTTGAAGAAGTGTTTAAAGAGTGGTTCAGAGTGGTTCTGGCTATGAGTGAAGCTATTTTGAAAATAAGATAAACACAGAGAAAATGAAAATGATTTACTTGAAGAAGTTGTTACAGATGAAAGTGAAATTATCAAAAAAACATGATAATACTGATGGGATTTGTGTTTGTGTTGAATTCTGTGTTGAAAGTGACAGTGTGTGCTTCTCATCATCATCTTTTGTTTTGTGCTTGTGTGTTAAGGTGAATTTTATGTAATTGTTCAAGATTAACTCTTTTGATGCTTGAGGTGAGTGAATTGTATTTCCTTCCCTTTTTTCTCCCTTGCAAAGAAGGTTTTTTTTTCACTTCCAAAGAAATACATTTTACAATCAATGAGGCACAATAATAGGACATTGTTGTACATGCAAGGTTTTCTTTGAAGCAGGAACACTACAGAAACAAACAATAAAACAAGAGAGACAAGGCCTTCAAGACTCACTTGTGATACACTTGAAAAAAAACAAGCTTTTTATGTACTGAGTATAATTTCAAAATGTAATGTTTAAGATGAGAAAGATCAGTTCAAAGCAAATTAAGTCCCCTAGCATTAATTACAGAGTAATTTCCCTTTTTTACTATCTGCACCAAAACGTTTGCAAAATAAATAAAACTTCCATGCTTAGCAAAAGAAGTTCCTGTTTGAATAAAAAATGATAATAATTACTGCTCTTGTTGTTGTGTCAGAATATCAGGTCAAAGTGCCAAGTTTAGAGAATAAAAAAAATATAAACAGTAAATGCAGTTTGCATATAATTAGGCTTCATTTTATTTTATTTTTTTGTGCCCATCCCAGAGGTGCAATATTGTTTTAAACAAGATGACTGGAAAGAACTGATTTTTTCCTATTTTTATGCCAAATTTGGTGTCAACTGACAAAGTATTTGCAGAAAAATGTCAATGTTAATGTTTACCACGGACACACACACACACAGACAACCAAACACCGGGTTAAAACATAGACTCACTTTGTTTACACAAGTGAGTCAATAAATAAGTAAATATCAGACATAAATAAACAGAGAAATGAGTAAACAAACAAAAAAATAAATAAACTTCAAGCATGATATTAACTCATTCAACCCTGCGCCCACCTGAGAGGAACAAACAAATAAATAAACTTCAAGCATGATATTAAAACAATAAAATAAATAAGTAAATAACAGACATAAATAAACAGAGAAATGAGTAAACAAACAAACAAATAAATAAATAAACTTCAAGCATGATATTAACTCATTCAACCCTGCGCCCACCTGAGAGGCGTGTACCGCTGATCGCCATTCTCCGCCTGAGCCCGCTTGACAGGTGAGCGAAGAAACCCGTTTATTCAAACTGATTCCTCAGCTTATTATTATGCATGAAACTGCTATGTAAGGGAAGTAACTCCAACTTAACTTCCTTCCTCACTTGCACGCAAAGTTTTGTTCCAAAAATGGAACGATCAGTGTGTTTTTTTATCCTGTTTTCAACATTGATATGGTAAAACGTCAAAGGCTTACTGCACAGGTTAGAGCTCAATGAAATCATGATGGACTCTTGCAGCAAATTCAACCCAGATAGCGATGATTTTTCTTATAATTCTTTCGATAATTCATGGGAAAGTGAAGGAGATGAAATTAGCAACCAGTGTGGACAAGTGGCGGACATTTCAATCAAGGAGATAGCCCACAACCTTCAACATCAACAGAAGTTGACATTTTACTATTTCTGTTTCTGATTTAAAGTTAAAAGTATCCTATTACATCCTTTGTCTTGAGACTTCAGCAGTTTGTGTCAAAATTACATTTCAGTAATAATGTGAAGTTTGGTAGCTATTGGTTGAGTGGCTGCTATAAATTTGTGCCTGAAGTGAAGCACCCCTTCCTGTTGATGCAGCTAGGCCAAAACATGCCAGGCTGGAAAGGCTGCACAGGCAAAAGACCCTAAAGGACTGAAAGGGCTGATAGTGTAAAAAGGAAGAATCACATTCTTTTGTGTATCTGTTCAATAGCTGAGACACAATTTCAATTCCATTCATGAAGACAAAATATATCTCATCGCCATACCACATACTATTTTTGCTTCAGCAAAATAACAAGGAGAACAGGCTAACAGCTCACATTCTCATATTGAGGGCAGGTACTTCAATAATTTGACAATGTTTTCAACAACAATACCTTTTCCAGTGCTCTCCCCATTGTCAAATTTGTCAAAGTGTCTGCTGAGCATCTAGTTCATCTCCTCTTTAAATAATCAATTAACTAATACATGACAAAAAGAGTGAAAAAGTAAAACACATATGATTCCAGTCTATTGTCTGTAAACCCTAGATTTAACAAAAACTGAGGATGATTAGCTGTTGCCATCCCTGGCAGTTAATCACCATGAAAAGACAGTAAAATGACCGGTGAGTCACACCCACTTACCACGCCTTCTGTCTGGCCTTCGACCTATATTGTCTTACACCACTCCTCTATCTCTCCTCCCCCTCTTCTCGAATTACGAATTACGTGAAAGTACCACACCTTCAATGTCAGTCATGGTCACTTGCTCAAAAATGATGTCTGACTGGGAAGATGGACTGAAGAAAGAGTAGGATGTTCTTGTCAGTTTCATCACTGTTGTTGTCATCATCTTCCAGATCAAACCAGTCACAAAACAGATCCATCTCTCATTATTATACTCATAAATAATCTTCAGCACAGGAAATTGTGTAAATCCACTGACTGGGACCTCTGTCTTTACTTGAGAAAGTGTCTGACGCTTTTTTGGCATGTGAGGCAAACGCTCTTTTCACGCGTGCTTCAAGTGGTCCAGTTAGCAAATCGTTATTGAGAAAAAAGGGGTCTTCCACCTGATGAATGCTCATATAAATAGTTTGTTTATAATCCAGACACATTAAACTAACCATTCAGAGTGTGTTCATGTTCATTGTGCCAAACTCTGATGAAGGAAAAATCAAACACATGCAGGATGTCAGTGGATGTCTTATAGGCACTTTGGCAACACCTTTTGCAGGACATAACTGACATCTTATAGGCACTCAACTGGTTAATCATCTATTGAAATATTGTTGCAGTCATTAACAGCCAGCCATAATTGTTCCCAGACAAGTGGACATGTATATAATTCCAGAACAAGTGTAGAAT
Source organism: Babylonia areolata (assembly GCF_041734735.1). Taxonomy (NCBI): domain Eukaryota; kingdom Metazoa; phylum Mollusca; class Gastropoda; order Neogastropoda; family Buccinidae; genus Babylonia; species Babylonia areolata. The sequence goes on along the minus strand of NC_134901.1, from coordinate 31,184,960 downwards.
ACTATCTCATCCTCCTATACAAAAAGAACAACTGTCTTATTCACAATTCACATATGAAATAACAGATGTCACCAATAATTCTATAATTCTAATCTGGAACCATTTCAATTTTATTTCCTGTATTGTTTTGTCCTTCCTAGGAGTAATACTCCAGTCTGTCTCTATATGTAACTTTTCTTTCCATTTACTACATGATTTAGTGTTTGTTTTTTTCTCAAGAATATACAGTTAAAGTTGCTTATAACAAATCGCCAGTTTGTTTAATCTAACTTTTAACTGCTTGGGTGCAACTTAAATATGCCATGATGTGTGTTTGAAGACAATATTTTTCTTTGAGGTGTCTAAAGGATAAAAACGAACCATCTGACATAACAGGTCTTTACTATAACATAAACCTTTCTTTGTCCATTTCACTAGATAAACACATTTGTTTCCAATCTTAATATCATTGTAAAATACTGATTCAACCAAAAACTTCTGATGAATCTTCTGCCAGTATCTTCTTTCCAAAATGGTTATATGCCTTTATACATCTGCCCAAAGTTTTCAGTTTCAGTTTCTCAAGGAGGCATCACTGCGTTTGGACAAATCCATATATGCTATACCACATCTGCTAGGCAGATACATTTCCAGCACCATAACCCAACACGCTTAGTCAGGCCTTCAGTGCATGCATATATATTTGTGTACCAATCTGAGTGAATTTCTTCTGCATACTTTTGCTAGATGACAACACTCTTGCTTGTTGCCATGTGTTCTTTTTCAATGTGCAAGGTGCGTAGTGTACACGGGACCATGGTTTATCATCTCATCCAAATGGCTAGACGCTCAGTTTGATTTTCCAATCAAACTTGGGAGAAAGAGTGAAAGCAGGATTCGAACCCAGACCTTTGAAGACTATGATTGGCAGATGAGCGTCTCAACCATTCTGCCACCTTCCCTCCTCTGCCTAAAAAAGATTCAGTTTCTGTCTGTTTGGTAGATTGGAGGAAGGTGGCAGAATGGTTAAGACGCTCAGCTGCCAATACAGAGAGTCCGTGAGGGTGTGGGTTCGAATCCCGCTCTCGCCCTTTCTCCTAAGTTTGACTGGAAAATCAAACTGAGCGTCTAGTCTTTCGGATGAGACGATAAACCGAGGTCCCGTGTGCAGCATGCACTTGGCGCACTGAAAAAGAACCCATGGCAACGAGAGTGTTGTCCTCTGGCGAAATTACGTAAAATGAAATCCACTTTCATAGGTACACAAATATGTAAGCATGCACTCAAGGCCTGACTAAGCGCGTTGGGTTATGCTGCTGGTCAAGCATCTGCTCAACAGATGTGGTGTAGCGTGTATGGATTTGTCCGAACGCAGTGACGCCTCCTTGAGAAAGTGAAACTGAAACTGAAACTTGGTAGATTGGGTCTTAACTGTTAAATTATTGTGTGTTTTTTTTTTTTTAAATACACATGCTATAAAAGATTACTATTGGTGGTTTTTAGCTTTCTAATCCAAATGAACTTAAGAGCATTTACATAATGTTTAATGTCTGGTAAGCCAGGTCCATCATTTGCAATACTTCAGGTAATTGTTTCTCTATTTACTTTACCTTATTTCCTTTCTTTCGCCTGGAATATTATCTAGAGAAAGATAAGATAATCCCAGCTTCCCAAGCAGGGTTCAAAAGAGGTCGTGGATGTGTAGACCACATAGTTAAACTAACATCACATGTTAAGCGGTTTTTGGCTAGAAATACGACAACAATGGCAGCGTTTTATGATGTGCAGTGGGCTTTTGATTCCATCTGGCATGCAAAGCTATTGCACAAAATGTCCACAGTAGGTATAAATGGGAGAATGTACGCTTTCTGTAAGGCTTTCTTGCAAGAATGTTCTTTTAGAGTAAGGGTGGGAACAACATTGTCTGACTCCAGAAGAACAGATACGGGAATTCCCCAGGGCAGTATTATCGTGCCAGTTATGTTTAATATCATATTGTATGATATTCACACTGTTCCACTAAAAAATGCGCAAACTGTTCCATATGCAGACGACTTGACACTATGGACAAATGAAAATTATAAAAATTTGAAATCTCAGTACGTTGTTAGGGTAGTTCGGAACCGTTTTCAAAAAATTGTTGATTTGATAGTTAATTAAATGAAGGATAATGGCTTTGAATTAGCTGCAGAAAAGACAGTTTTTATGGTTTTTAATAGAAGCAGGTACAATAAAGATTTATATATTCATATAAATAACTGCAGGATCAGTTGTTCTGCACAAGTTAAATTTTTAGGACTCATTATCGATGCCAAACTGACCTGGAAGGAACATATCAAACATCTCATTGCAAAAACAAACTCAGTCTGGAACATCATAAAGATTCTCAAATCTACTGAAGGGGTAAGACACAAGAAGAAGATTGTTCAGATTATAGGAGCATTAGTACGTAGTCACCTGTCTCATGGTCAAGAGGTCTTTTATGCAGCCAACCCCTCAACCCTTACTAAGCTGCAAACAAAGGAATGTAAGTTCCTAAGATACGCTTTAGATGTACCTAATAGTTCTTCACAGGAAGTTATTTATAGGGAGGTTGGATGGCTCCCATTAGAACTTAACAGAAAACTTAGAGTTACTCAGTACACTATGAGAGCAAACATGGTCAATAATTCCACAAACCAAGAACTAGATATCGATTTTGATAACAGATATGATCCAGCACTATTAAGTAGGAAAAAAAACCCACCCAGGATTGATGCTCAGACAGAGTCTGTTGGAAACTTTACTATGGAACAATGTCAAAAAGCTAAACTGAATAGACAACAAATTGTACCTGTCCCAAACTATCCATTCCCACCGTGGCTCATGGAAAAAGCTACGATTAGTTGGGATCTTGGTCCCTTCTAAAAAAAAAATTCAAATCCTGTCTTACTTGGAGCAGTTGCTCTGACAAAAATATATTCACAATTCTTTCAATCACTTAATATTTATACCGATGGCTCAAAGCTTGAAGATGGACATGTCGGGTGTGCATTTTACATTCCAGGCATTAATGTAACAAAACAGTTTCATCTCAACGACGATGTATCAATTTTTTCTGCAGAATTGTATGCCATTTTGAGGGCTCTTTCGTACATAGCTGATTTTCCACGTGCGCTGTCTGACATTGTTATTCTAACTGACTCAAAATCAGCTTTCCAAAGAAAAATCGAAAAGACATTGTAAAAGATATACATAATATCATTCATCAACTGAGCTGTCGCAACTGTAAAGTGTCCATGCAGTGGATCCCCAAGTCACACAGCCATATGTGGTAATGAAATGCAGATAGAGCAGCTAAAGCCGGTGCTAATCTTCCCAGTGTAACAAATGACATTGGCCTGACAGTGAGGCCACTGCTAAACTGAAGCTAGTCACCATGGAATTCTGGAAAGATCAGCATAGAAAGTTAGCAGAAGAGAAGGATTGGGTTGAAACTGACATCAGTAGAAAAGGAACATTTCCTAAGCTTTCTAAAGAACTTTTACCACTATTTTACCACCTCAGAGCAAAAACTTTTAAAACCAGATTTACACTACAAAGCTGCAGTTGTGGCCAACTACTTACTTTTACTCATATTATCACATGTAACTCTGTTATAGGCCAGATGCCTGTTTTACAGGCACTGTCCAGGAAGTATAGCATTCTTTTGAACAGACAGAGCCTTTTAACTAGACACCCAACACTAGGCTGGAGAGTTGTGGGAGTTTTCCTCTGGGAACTGCTTAGCAGTATTGGCCATCTGGTTTAGACAGCTGTATTGAAAATAGTTCTGTTTTCTTTGGGCCAGGGCGGGTTTCGGGGTTGTGTTGGGATTTAATTTTTTGGCGGGGCGTTTTGGGATGGGGGCGGGTGGGGGTGGTGAGTGTATGACCAAGATGCGTCTTGTTTGTTAGTGTGTTCGCTCCTGGTGTGACCTCGGTTTTTGTTTTGAGTTGTTTCCTAGGGAGTGTTAGGAGCTTTCCTGATTTGTATGTTTTCCTTGTTTAATCTTCATTTTAAATCATATTAAATATTATTATTGTATTTGTGATGATGGCGATGGTGATGGTGATGATGATGGTGTTGGTGGTGGTAGTATTGTTAATTTTTTTTATTGAGATGAAGTAAGTCTACTTAGTATACTTTTCCATATAAATGCATACATTTGATTCGTACATTAATGCCCGGATGCCTCTGTTAACTTTGTGTAATTTAATACTTTTTATGTATCTATTGATACATAAGCATGCTATTAACCTTTCAGTTGTAAGGTGCTACCAATGGCCTGGATGGCGCCCATCCATTGCTCTCAGAGCTGTTAGGGATGCTGGGGCGATGGTGGGACGGTATTCTGGTCTACCTCTTATGTTTATAATGGTTGTAGTATAAGCCTCCACTGCTTTTTCCTTAAATCTGCATTAACATGTATAATGTGTGATTCGAATGCTTGTACATTGTAATTGTACATTTAGTCTTATCGTAATGTTTTATATAATGGGTCAAATTTCATCCACTTTACTCGGGCTCCAATGCCTTTTTCTTTTTTCACAAAGTGACATTTTATTCACTGCATTGCGCTGTACACATACAGATATTTTTGCTCCTGTAATTAATATCGTAATCTTACTGTAATTTTTTTTTTAAATACCGGTAATCATATTTATGGTTTACTTATCCCTGCCAACTTTTGTCTTGGGTACAGGTTTTTATGCAGTGCCCCCGTTTGGTTTATTTGAGGCAAATCTAGTGTATGTGATGCTGTATCTTATTGTGACTTGTTTTATGCAGTGTACTTAGGAACTAACATGTATATTTCAGTATCGGATCTTTTGTATTTTTCTTGTTCTTTATTTTCATTGCCAGGCAATCTCATATTTAGTTCACGTATATAACAATCCTTTTTTAAATAGCATGCAAGTCAGTTACTGCCTAAATAGCTTTAATATTAGGCTCTGGCAGTATAAAAATGTTAATAAATCATCAGAGAATTCCACTGTCTACAGAACCCTCACGATTCACAATAGGGAAGTGGCCAAGCAGCAGGTGCAGATACACTTGAAACTGTTGTCACAAACCTGTACACAGGCGGCCCAGGGCATAGGGTCACTCTCTACTGGACCGAAGCAGCAGTGGAGTTCAACAGCCCCCTGAGTGTCTGAGCAGCCCTCTTTAGGACCACTCTGCTCACCTCCATGGATGAAAGGGCTAGAAAAGGTACCTCAAACATAGCCTGCTTCACTTCTCCCTGGCCATTTTATATTAATGCACCTGGTCGGGATCCCTTACTGAGGTCGACCAACAAAAAAGAAGAAGAAAGTGATGGTGCTCAACCTTGCCACATGGAACGTGAGAACTCTGCTGGGTAACATCAAGGCAGACAGACCAGAGCGAAGAACTGCAATGGTTGCCAAAGAGCTAGCTTGCTACAATGTGGACATAGCAGCTCTCAGCGAAACGCGCCTAGCAGACAAGGGCCAGCTTACAGGCTGTGGTGGTGGATACACGTTCTTCTGGAGAGGTCGCAGCAGCGCTGAACAACGAGAAGCAGGCGTGGGATTACCCATCAAATCTCACCTCGACTTAAAACTTTCCAAGCTTCAAGAGGTCATCAATGACTGCCTGATGACACTTCAGTTCCCACTCTCAAACAAGAAGAGTGCAACACTGATCAGTGCCTATGCTCCCACCATGACCAACCCAGATGACATTAAAGACAAGTTCTATGAAGAACTCGACGCCCTCATTTCAGCAGTCCCACAGTCAGAAGCTCATTGTTCTCGGGGACTTCAGTGCCAGAGTAGGGACACACTACTAAACCTGGGAAGGGATCACTGGAAGACATGGCACTGGCAAGTGTGACAGCAATGGCCTTCTGCTCCTCAAGACATGTGCCACACATGACCTTGTTATCACCAACACCCTCGCTCGAGGCACTGGCATCTCATAGACTATGTCATCACCAGGAAGAGGGACAGGCTGGACGTCAGAGTGACGAGAACCATGTGTGGTGCCGATAGTTGGACCGACCACCGCCTTATTGTGTCCAAGTTCAGGCTTCGTATTCTGCCCATGAGAAGACACCAAGGTCAGAAGACTGCAAAGAGGCTGAATGTCTCCAAGCTGAAAAGCAGCAAGGTTGCAGAAGAACTCGCCGATGACCTTAAAGGCAGACTGCCAGACACACCACAGGAAGACGGGACCAGCGTAGAGGAACAGTGGATGGCCTTCAGAGATGCTGTCTACACTTCAGCCCTTGAACATCTCGGACCAGCAACCCGAAGAAACCAAGACGGGTTCGATGAGAATAATAAAGAAATACAGGCAATGATAACAGAGAAAAATCAAAAGAGAGAGAGCAGTGCCACCACTGAGAGCCTACTCAGTGCATCAAGGATAGAGGGCTGACACCTAATCTGCTTATGAGGATAAGCCCCTTTACACACACACACACACACACACACACACACACATATATATATATATATATATATATATATATATATATATATATATATATGAATTTCCTTTTAATATGTTGGCGCTATCCACAGTACAGGCACAGCCCTCAACAAAACCACCATTTACTTGGGTTAACTTAGTGTCAAACGTGACCACAACTCCTCCCAGTCGCCTTCCAGACTGTGTTAAGATGCATCTGCAAAGATGCAACAGCCCGATCACAAACAGGAGAACCCCAGTCTCCTGAGAGAGCACTATCCCAACCACATGAGTCCAGCAATTGCATGGTGGCATGAGGCATAGCAATCGGGACAAGTCATTCACAAACATTACGCCGAGCCTACAAGAAAAAAAGAAAGAAAAAGGAGCGTGAACAAATTGGAAATGATATAAAGCATTGAACTAGATGTCAAGAATTGACGCAAATGATGTAAATGACTTGAATTCTGAGATGAAAACATCTTGGAATGTTGCATCGAACAAGCATGCAAGAAAATCACCTCTAATGCATAAGAGGTCGGCAAAGACAGAACAACAGGATAATGTACTTATCTCAAGAATGGTGGCAATTGTGAATGAGTACTTTGCTCCAGCCAGAAATGGCATTCAATTGGCCAGCAGACAGCAGACTAATAGCGAGACGTCTTATCACCGGATTACCGCAAATTTTGGCCAAACAGAACAAATCAATAGACTTGGTTTGCATTAGTTTGACTGTGTATAACATCAAACATTATTCTGAATCTGTAAAAAAATAAAATAAAATAATAAAAAATTTAAAAAATCTTCACTTGAAAAGTACTAAAAATAACCCTTTTCCAGGCTGCACACACCCACGTCGTACCTTGCCGGTGCACCACCCAGCTCAGGTACACAGTAATAGAATTTATACACTTGACAGAATCCTTCTCATGTATGTTTAATACTCATGATGTAAAGTCTATGACTGAACACTTTTAACATACACACAACACCAGCAATAACAAATCCCTGACAGATCTGCTTCCCAGCTTATGTATCAATGACTTTACAGACTCCTTATCTCACAAGGAAAGAAACAGTGAAAATCTATCAGTCCATGAAACAAGAGTTTTTGTGTTCTTTTACTTCGTGACCAAATTTTGCAAAAGTACTATTTGTGGAGCTTCCTGGAGTTGAAAGAAAAGCAAATGTCCTAAAAGTGCCATCACTTCAGATACTGATAATTAATCTCATTGTTTTGCTGAATTTGGTAACACTAACAAAGAGTTCAACCAAGCATATCATTAATTAAGAAGCTGTGTTTCTGTGTGTTTATTTTTATCACTAAAAGGGCACAAGCTTGGACATGATTTGGCAAACTTGTAAATATCTTTTTTTTCCCCAGTACATTAAAGCAGTTCTAAATTTTAACCCCTTCACTGCTAGTATGTTTTGCTATAGCCTATGCTGAGAAAATTTTCAGAAAAACAAGAAAAACACGCCAATGATTTTAATTTGCTTATATTTCAAAAAGTACTGAAGATAAGTGCATAAAAGTACTATCAAATGAAAGGAAAATGAACCAAGATTTTGTTTTTAATACTCACATGTTCAAATAACGAGCCAATCTGACACAAAAATTCCATAAAATGCAATAATAAAAAAATTTGGGACTGTCATTCCATCATGTAGGTGCTACAACATCAACCAGCTTATTAACCAGTCTTTCTTCTGACTGTTGTGATCAACCATACACACTGTCAAAGGCTGTGGAACAGTGTCCAGGTGCATAAGTCTCCAACACAGTCCACACAAACAATCAAAAGGGTGTACTCACCCAGCATCTATCACCAGTAAAATTGCTGTGTGTGGTACTTGTGGAAACAGTGCTGGTTTGCTGGGGCAGTCTGGGCAGTAGAACCTCACATCCTTTCTTTGCCCTTTCTTCCAGCAGACTCTGCACCTCCTTTGTAGCCGGGCCTTCTGTGGGGTAGGTGGGATGACATCAATGAAGTGTTGTCCACACAGACGAACAGCGTGGTCATCTGTAGCAGTGTCTGGGTCTTGGTCACCAAAAATCATAGCACTAGTTACATCCGTCTGGAAGTCCAGGAACGTAATGCTGTTGCCTGCTTTTTTGTTGAGGATGTGTGCATTCAGGATGGCAATTTGTAGAAAATGTACACACAGATATTTGTACCACTTCAGGGTTTTCCTTGTGGCATCGTAGGGCCGCAGTTGTTGGTCATGATGGTCCATGGCACCCATGTTTTTGTTGCAATCCAGAAGTGCTGGAGGCTTGTTTACTGTCCTTTGGTCTTGCTGCTGCTGGTCTTCAGCTGTAGGTTTGTGGCAAGTTGTCAACTACAGATGGTCCAGGATGAACATCATGATCATCACCATGCTGCATACCTGAAACACATTGCATAAAAGACTAAGTTTGTTGTTGTGGGTTTTTTTTACATATAAAAAGGTTATGAAATGGTACCATTTTATTTCTGATTGTTTTCAGAAGCTGAAATACAAACACACACAATTACCCCCCACCCCCCACACCCCCCCTCCCCGCAACATCCCACCCCCCAACACACACACACACTGAAACTGGTTCATGGTATGCCACACCCCCTTCATTCTTTCTCATAATAACACACACACACACACACACACACACACACACTTCTACAAGTGTTGCATTTACAAAGTAATTTAGGCATATAATTCTGTATATCATTCTCTGATTTCAGTTTAGTAAACATCTCCTCCCCCCCACCACCCCCACCCTCTCCCTGGCCCCGGCCCCCTCCCCCCACCCAACAACAACAACAACAACCCAATACACACTCGGGAACGAATTCACAGAAAGCTCTTGGCGAGTGACACACGATGTCTTCAACAATGAGCCAGCCAGCAAGCCACACCCCCTCGCACAGCATTGGTCACACAGTACACACGTGACTTTCTCTCTCTCACACAGACACTGATCAGTGACTGACGAAGCTACTTACCACAGCTAACACATTCAAAACACACACAATGCAGTCATATTCATTGTTACAACAAACAGAAAGCAAATAATAAACTGACAAACCTTGTAAACACCCACCTGCATCTTGAATCAGCTGAGCTTGTCTGTCTTCAGTTTCGTCAAGCAACTCCACCTCCCACCCCCCTCCATGTCAAAATCAGCGTCTTCAGCATCAACTTCACGCAGTTCTATCTCATTCAGTCCACAATCTTCATCTCTAATGTTTGCATCGCGAAAGATTTCTTTCAAAATTAGTGCAAGTGTCGGGGTTTGTCTGCGTTCAGCCATGGCTTTGCAAACACAACTTGAGCTTCGTACAAACTTGCAAAACTTTCGCCATAAATATGACAATCCAATGAATAATTTTAGCTTATGGAACTCAGGAGATAAAGAGCTCTCAGGGGAGCAGACTGCATTTTCTGTAATGTGGGACTTGAAACAGAACGTTGTAACATGACGTACGGCGCACGTCAATACAGCATTGTTGAGTGACATTTCATGATGTATGCCGTACGTCAACAGCGCAGTCAAGAGGTTAATTCCTCTTTCTCTCTTCTTTCTAATTTTTTTTTCTTTTTTTTCTTCTTTTTTTTTGTTATTTGCAGATATCCAGTCACGTAATGGAGAAACAATTGCACAGGTATTTCAATTGAGATGAAGGAGAGCAGCATGTTTACCTGAAATTTCAGCTAACGATGAAGAAGAACTGTACTGGGATTTACGCAGAGGTTGACCTGGAGTGGACAGCTGCTGCAGCTGTAACGACAGTCGCTCACACTGCTGTTGGAGGCTGGCAAATGTGCTGTTGAAACAAGCATATGAAAGTCCCTTTACTTCCATCCAAAATACTAAAAAAACAACAACAACAAAACACAACACACATTAACACACTTACACACACACACACACACACACACACACACACACACACACACACACACACACACATCCATCAGCCACTGAATTCAACAAGTTACAGGTACCAACACACACACACACACACACACACACAAATACAAGTGCACACACAATTAAATACATAAACTGAATTTGATACAATATAAACCCAAAATGGCAACTAAGAAAAAAAAGAAAGAAAAAAAGTTGAGTCCTTTGGGCTTTATTAATAAAGTAAGTCATTGTAATCTGAAGATGATGCAGTCTGTGTTTTCAGCAATGAGATGGAAGTGGCTCCGCAGTCCAAGGCCTGAGGCACACAGGTGCCCACCAATGTTACAATGGTAGTCTGTTGTCTGGGGGTGGGGCACACGCTGCCATGTGATGCATATTTCTCGCAGCAGCTATACATTGCTGGTCCTCTTCAAAGTCAGCCATAGATGAGAGACCTAAATGCTGGTCTGTTTGCTGCAGATGCTTCAAGTTCATGAGGCTGTATGCCGCTCCACTTGAGATAGGTCTTCAAAGTGTCCTTATTCCTCAATTTTGGCCTTCCCTGTCTGCATGAGCCTTTCTTTAGCTGACCCTATTTCAGCTGTCTAGATACGCAGCTGTTGTTGATCCTGTTGACATGGCCAGTCCAGCATAGCTGAGCCTTCAGCAACATTGATTCAATGCTCCATAAGCCAGATTTGTCCAGCACTTCTTGGTTTGTGACTTTGTCCTACCAGCAGATGTTCATGATTAGCTGAAATTTCAGATGTTCATGATCAAGCACAGTGATCTCACATGGAACTGTTCCAGCTGTTTGACATGCCGGGGATACAGGGTTCACGTTTCACATCCGCAGAGCAGTGAAGAAATGACAACAGTTTTGTAGACCTTGATCTCTGTGGCCAGTCTGATGCTTTTCTGCTGAAAGGACCCTCACTGTCAGTCTTGGCTGGCCTTTCATTCTGGATGTGATCTCTATATCCAGTGAACCATCTGCAGATATTATTATGCTGCCAAGGTACAAGAAGTTCTCCATGCACTTTAGCTGGATTCCATCAATAGTGATGTTTGGCTGGGGCAGGCTTATGTTCCGAGCTACTTGAACCAGGACCTCTGTTTTCCCCAGCTTGAGAATCAGTATCAGCTCAAGGAGGTGTCACAAATCCATATACGCTACACCACATCTGCTAAGCAGATGCCTGACCAGCAGCACAACCCAACGCGCTTAGTCAGGCCTTGAGAAAAAAAATCCACGCCTAACTATGGTGACTGAGCCTGTAGCCAACAATTTTAAAACAAAGAAACAAGTCACATGAAAACCACTAGCTACTTCATGCTAAACTATGCTGACCAAGTCTGTAGCCAACAATCTTAAAACAAAGAAACAAGTCACATGAAAACCACTAGCTATTTCACGCTAAACTATGCTGACCAAGTCTGTAGCCAACAATCTTAAAACAAAGAAACAAGTCACATGAAAACCACTAGCTATTTCACGCTAAACTATGCTGACCGAGTCTGTAGCCAACAATCTTAAAACAAAGAAACATCCCAGTTATGAAACACATTATTCAATAATGAAGCAAATTAATCTGTCATTTCAACGAGAAAAAATTCTTTCAAACAAAGTGAAGTACCATGACAGATGGAAATCAATCCAATAATGAAAATTCTGAAGTGGAATGAAAGAACACAAAAAAGAAGAAAAAAAGAATTCAAGTTTGTTTATCTTGTGGATGGAAATGGTGTTAAAATGTTTGCAAATGCATAAGACACAATAACCAAGTGCAGTTATGTTGTTTCCTCCACTGTCATGTTGTTTTAAACATAAACACTATACATGAACAGACACATACATCCACACACACACATCCTCCCATCCAAACACTTGCACAATATTACAATACAAAAGCTCACTGTTAACAATATTTCAGCTTGAGAGTTTCACAGTAAATGAAAACCCCAAAATGAAGGTTTCAATCTGAAATATTGGTGTATTTTTTTCTGTACCCACCTGTAACACAGTCCCACCCCCTTCCTGCTGATGTAGCTTGTTGCATGTTACCATCATCAGGATAACCAGAATCACTTCAGTTAATCAACAACAACATTACATTCATTTTCTATCATCATCAGGATAACCAGAATCACTTCAGTTAATCAACGACAACATTACATTCATTTTCTATCACGTTTTTGTTGTTGCTATTCTCAACGTGCAGAAAATCTAACAAAATTCTAGCCACCTCTTCTGTACCGTACGTGCTGGCTACTATCCTGACATGTGCAACAGCTTTTCCCTTTATTGAACACAAAAAAATGCATCAAAACTGAACCAAAACTTGCTGACATATTGCATCAAACACACATCAAGGCAGTCACCATGTCCAAAGATATATGCGTGTTCAAATGAGTGGTTGGACTGCTGATATTGCAGTTACCCCCCTAAACTGTGGATTTAACCACGGTCAGAATTGAAAGGTTTGAAGGCTGTAGTTCCAAGTGACCTGTACAGTTATGCAGGAATTCCATCTTTCCCAGGGGCTTTGCCACACTTCAACTGCTTTTTGGCAGTCCTGACCTCGCCATAATAAAGTTAGTATAAACAAGAAAACAATAAATTACTGAACTGAACATACAGCAAACATGTAACACTTCAATACAACAGGCTTACCTTCATCAACTTATTATATTAAAAGACTCATATTTGTCCCAGCAGAGACCTGCCCAAGCCTAAAATCTTGTTCAACCCAAATGAAAGCCTGTATAGCTCAATAAAACACAGTCCAGCCTGAACACTGTTACTGTATTATTTTCAAAACACAGTGATTTAGGAGGGAATGATGGTGAATTCTAGGAAAATTCAAGAAGACTGTAAAGGGAAGAATTCGAACCTAAAAAGCTGTCAATGAAAAACAATTTTAACTCACTCTATACTGCCCAATAACTTCCTTGATTATACTCTCTGTACTGTCCGTTTGTTTATGTTATAAGAAAAATACCTAAAAAAAATAAATAAATAAAAAAAAAGAAGAAGAAGAATGCAAGCACATACAGCTGTGGAATTTTGTGTTGATATAAAGAATATAACATCTGGCAAAGTTTCAAAACGCTCACTTTATTATTGGCTGATTTATCATATTTTGAAAAAAATCCATGTTTTTCACAACTGAGGGGTGAGTTTTTTCATATAACAGAAATTTCACAAATGTGGTCTTTTGTAACCACATGTCATGTTTGGCTTGAATTCGGTAACAAGATTGTTACTATGGATACAGTTAGGAGCATTCTGGGAATAAATGGAGCAAGACTCTAAAACTGTTGTCTGACTGCTGCTGAATGAGTTTAGGGACGCTGAGTGGAGTCAAATCAAAGCAGAACAATCACGGAACACTACAAAGGTGACGAGAATAGACATGAATGACTTGCAGCATGGCTGGAAGAGTTTGAATCATATGCAGACAGTGTCGGACTATTTATTGACGAAGATTCGGATGAAAACAAACAACAACAATGTGCACTTCTACTGTATACTGCAGGAAAGCAAGTAAGAGACACTTTCAAAACTTTACAAAACACAGGAGACATAAAAAAACTATGACAAAGCAGTGAAGGCTCTAAAAGAACTTTACAACGTCAAACCGAACAAAACATGTTTACGTCACAAATTCAGAAAATTAGAACAACTCCCGGAAGAAACAGTAGCACAATACATCACATGCTTACATGAACAAGCAGATGGTTGTGACTTTGGAGCTGATGATCTAGAAAACCAGATCCGCAATCAAGTTGTGGAAAAGAGAGACAACTTAGATCTGGCAAATGCCCTCAAAATTACAGCTACTTTTGAAGCTGTGGAAGATCAAGCCCAGGAAATGAAGACCGAAGAGGGAGAAAGTGTGTCCAAGGTTAGAGTGCCAAACACGAAAGTTCTCAAAGACTCACTCAGTGTTACTGGTGTGGCGGAAATCACTATGGCAGAGACCCAAGCTGCCCTGCCAAGGGGAATACTTGCTCAAGATGCGGAGGTGCCAATCATTTCCAAGCAATGTGCCGGTCAAAAAACTTTGAGAGAAACAAAGACAGAAACGGAAAGGAAAAGTTCCAGAAGTCGAAAACCCACTTCTATGGAAGAAGAAGAGGAAACACAGTTCATCAACTGGATGCTGAAGATAGCACAGACAGTGAAGAAGACGAAACGAACCTCTTCATGACAAACAGTGTCAACAGTCAAAACATTGCTACAAGACAAGAAGAAGAAACGAAACACTCAGAAGATAAAGAAGAAACACGTGTTTGCTACCAACTGAAGCATCAAGAACAAGAAGATTCCTGTGAAGACAGGAGGAATACCAATTGCTATGACTGTCGACTCAGGAAGTGACACGAATATCATCGATGAGAATTTGTGGAAAGAACTCAAGAAACAGAAGATAAAATGTACTTCAAGAAAATGTGTCAAGAAGCTGTTCCCATACACATCTGATAAACCACTACACACCATTGGTTGCTTCAATGCAGAAATACAAGCAGGTGAGACCAGCATCATGGCTGAATTCTGTGTAATCAAAGAGAAAGGTGAAGCGTTTTTGAGCACAGACACCGCCATGTTGCTGGGTGTTCTCAAAATCAGAATTAACATTCAGAACGTGTCCTCAAACAACAAAGAAACTGACATTTTCAACGATTTTCAACCACCCTTCACCAGATTTGGGAAACTGAAAGATCATCAAGTCAAGCTCACCGTTGATCTGAATGTCAAACCCATCGCTCAGCCTGTGAGACACACTCCATTCAGACTCTGTACAAAATTACAGGAGAAAATCCAAGAGCTTTTAGAGAAAGACATTATCAAACCAATCGAAAAGCCAACGCCCTGGGTCAGTCCAGTCGTGATTGTCCCCAAACTAAACGAAGCCATTCGTCTATGTGTTGACATGCAAAGAGTGAATGAAGCCATCATGAGAGAACGACATCCAATCCCGACAATGGACAAAATTCTACAAGGCATGAGTGAAAGCAAAATGTTCTCAAAACTAGATCTCAAACTAGGCTATCATCAACTAGAACTAGAGTCAAGAGACCTGACCACTTTTGTCACACACAGCGGTCTGTTCAGATACAAACGCCTTGTCATGGGAATCAGCGCAGCAAGTGAGATCTACCAGCATGAGATCCTGAAAGTTCTCCACGCAATACCAGGAGTAGCAAACATGACAGACAACATCGAAGTCCACGATCCAAACAAAGAAGAACATGATCGACAATTATACCAAGCCCTTCATCATCTGCAAGACGCCGGCCTGACACTGAACAAAGAAAAGTGCAAGTTCAGAAAGTCCAAAATCACGTTCCTGGGACACAAACTGACAGCAAACGGGATTCATCCCACAAAGGAGAAAGTAGAAGCAATCCAGAACGCCAGAGAACCAGAAACAGCAAGTGAAGTTAGAAGCTTGTTGGGACTTGTGAACTACTGTTCATGATTCATCCCAAACTCTGCAACTTTGGCCGACCCGCTACGAAAATTGACACGAAAGGACCAGAAGTTCATCTTTGGACCAGAACAGTGAACAGCATTTGAGTCACTAAAGAAAACCTTAGCTAGCGCCAAAACTGGGATATTTTGATCCGAAAGCCAAAACCAAGATCATCATGGATGCATCACTAGTGGGGAATTCTTGTCCGGCCAAGTTGATGAGAACACACCCAGAGTGATCAGCTATGCAAGTTGAAGCTTGACAGATGTAGAAAGACGGTACACTCAGAGAAAGAAGCCCTTGCCATCGTCTGGGCATGTGAAAAATTGATCTGCTGATGGACCATGAGCCTCTATAAGTCATCTACAGTCCACACTCAAAACCAAGTGCCTGGATAGAAAGATGGGTCCTTCAACTTCCAAGCCTACAAATTCAAAGTCGTCTACATCCCAGGCAAAACCAACATCGCTGACTCACTATAATGCCGACACCAACTGAGTCAAAACTGGCCGAAGAAAAAGAGAAACACATTCATTTCACTGCAGTGAGTGCAACGCCAAATGCAGTGACCACAAGGGAGATAGAAAGAGCTTCAGGTTAAGACAAAGAACTGACAAAGATTTGAGAAAATCTCAAGACGGGAAAATGGAATGACAACAATTTGAAACTGTAAGCAGCTATCAGTCCAGAGCTGTGTACAATCTGCAAGTTAGTGCTGAGAGGTTCAAGAATCATCGTGCCGAAGAAACTACACCCACGAATCATTGCCCTTGCCCATGAAGGACATTTTGGGATTGTTGGAACAAAACAAAACCTGCGAACCAAAGTTTGGTGGCCTGGAATGGAGAAAGAAGCAGAAAAATACTGCAAAACTTGCCACGGTTGCCAACTCGTGAGCCGACCAAACCCACCAGAACCAGTGGATAGCACAAAACTACCACAAGGACCATGGGAAGACATCGTTCTCAAATTCCTTGGACCACTTCCTTCAGGCGAATCAGTCCTCATGATCATTGACTACTACAGTAGATACTACGAAGTCGCTGTCATGAAGTCAGTAACTGCTGAGAAAACAATATCCGTCCTAAAAACAGTTTTTGCCAGGCATGGACTGCCACTGACTCTACACTCGGACAATGGCCCACAATTTGTATCTGAAGTCTTTGCCAAGTTCCTGAAAGAAAACGAAGTGAAACACATCAAAAGTACACCGAGATGGCCTGGAACAATGGAGAAATAGAAAGGCAGAACAGATCTCTCTTCAAAAGAATGAAGATTGCAAAAGCAGAGGGAAAAGAATGGAAAGACCAGATCCTGACCTACATTGCTGCCTATCGAGCATCGCCTCACCCAACAACAGGAAAAAGCCCTGCAGAACTTCTGTTCGGACGCAAAATTTGAACGAAAATTCCTCAACTAACAACAGAAATGATTGATCAGGAAACCTGAGATCATGATGCTGAAAGAAAAGGACTTTCAAAACTATATGCTGATCAGAGGAGAGGAGCAAAATCCTCAGACATCGATCTTTGAAACAGGGTGCTGATGAAGAACCAGAAGACTGGAAAATTGCACACTCCATTCATCCCTGAACCCTTCGAAGTTGTTCAGAAACACGGCAGCAAAATCACCATCCAGTCATCAGATGGAGCCGTCTACAGCCGTAACTCCTCCCTCATGAGGAAATAATCTTCATCACAAAGAAGAAGAGGAGGCTGGAGCTATTCCCACTGAGATTGCGCCCCCAACATCAGACCAAGAAGACAAGACAACGGAGAAAATGTCCTGCCCACCCGGTGTGCAAACACCACACTTTGCAAATCCCAATGACACCAGAAACATTACAAACCCACTGGTCGTACTAATGACATTTGAAGCGAATGATGAGCAGAGTTCAACTCCCAAACACAGACCTATACGACCAAGAAAATACCACAGAAATTCAGTGACTTTATGAAGACTTAACTTGGGTTAGATAAGATGCTCTAACCCACTAGACAAAAGCAAAAACACATTCAAAGTGTGAAGACTGTAATGTAAAACAAGTACATTACCACACAATTCAGCATTGTTAATTGAAGCATAAGTTCTTTACATTGATTTAATTTGTTCAAACATTTATTTGTTTAATAAATTCAATGTTAGTTAATGTAAGTTGTTAAATGTTAAAACTAAAGATATTCAAGAAGAAGTTGACATTTCTCAAAATACTTTTGTAATTTAGAGAAAAGACACTATATTAGTAAATGTATGACCAAACTTATTGATAAAGATGATTCGGTTATTACTGAACCAAGGGATATATCAAATCATGTTAAAGGATTTTATGAACAACTTTACAGGGAAAGGGATGCTGAACAGTGTGAAATAGATCACCTTATAAGCAACATGGCAAAATTAAACACCGAAGAAGCCAACAAATTAGTAGGGGAAATAAATTTAGAAGAAGCATGTGAGGCTTTCTGAAAAATGAAAAATTCAAAAAGCCCAGGAAACAATGGATTCTCTGCAGAATTTTTCAAAGTGTTTTGGGGCAGGATAGGACCCTTTGTTGTCAGAGCTCTAAATACAGCATAATCAAAGGGTGAACTCACTCCAACACAAAAAGAAGGCATTATAATTTGTATTCCAAAAGGAGACAAAGCAAGGGAAGACATAATAAATTGGAGACCAATATCCCTCTTAAATACAGTTTATAAGATTGGATAAACATGCATAGCTAACCGAATAAAGACTGTATTACCTACTTTGATTAATGATGATCAAACTGGTTTTGTTCCTGGGAGGTATACAGGAGACAATATTAGATTGATTTATGATTTGATAGAGTACCTAAATTGTAAGAATCTACCCGGCCTGCTGTTGAATATAGATTTTGAAAAGGCTTTCGACTCGTTAGATTGGAACTTTATGTTTAAGGTACTGAAGGCTTTTGGTTATGGGGAAAGCATAAACAACTGGATTAGAACCTTTTATGCTAATATTAAGTCAACTGTAATTACTAATGGACATGCATCCACATGGTTCTCTGTCAAAAGAGGATGTAGACAAGGTGTCCCAATCTCTCCTTATCTTTTTATTCTGTCTGTAGAAATTCTTGCAATAATGATTAGATAAATGAAGATATTAAAGGCATTCTAATAAATAATACTGAACATAAATTATCCCAATATGCAGATGATACAGAGTTTACTTTAGAAGACGATAAAAAATCATTTGAAATGTGTATATCAGTAATAAAAAATTTTGGAGCAAAATCTGGATTACACATGAATGCTGGAAAAACAAGTGTAGTGTGGTTAGGATGCAAAAAGAGGTCAAAGACAAGATACATGCAACACCTTGTCATAGAATGGAATCCCCCTAGATTCAAAATACTTGGCATTTGGTTTACTAATGATCTAAAAGATTGCGAAAACATGAATTGCAATGAAAAATTAACAGAAATAAAATTACTATTTAAGATATGGACGAGACGACAAATAACACCACTTGGCAGAGTTGCAATTCTTAAATCACTTATCCTGTCAAAATTGATTTATTTATGGTTATTGCTTCCTAATCCCCCTGGTGATTTTATAGATGATTTGCAAAAAAAGATGCAATATTTTCATATGGAACAAAAAACAGGATAGAATAAATAGAAAAACGGTAGCAAAAAATATAAGTAACGGTGGTTTAAATTTTCCTGAATTGAAAACATACTTGCACTCTTTAAAACTAACATGGCTTAGGAAAATTAAAGAGACAAATCATAAATGGAAAAATATTTAAATTGTCCTGAATTGAAAACATACTTGCACTCTTTAAAACTAACATGGCTTAGGAAAATTAAAGAGACAAATCATAAATGGAAAAATATAGCATTAGAGAATAATATGGAAAATTATGGCCCAAAGATATTAGGAATACATAAAACAATACATAAATTTTGGACAGAAGTTCTTAATGCATATGATAAATTTTATCATAAAACTGAAATAGAGAATCCTAGTCAGATGCTTGCTGAACCCATTCTCTTTAACGAAAGAATAAGAGTTGGTCATAGTATTCTTTCTTACAAAAATTGGATTGGAAAAGGTATTTAAAAAGTTGCTGACTTTATTGGAGGGAATGGACAATTTTTATCTTTTACAGAATTCAGACAAAAATATGATTTAACGATTGATTTTGTGACCTTCACTGGAATAAAAAAAATCAATTAAAAATTTCATACGAAAGTGTAACATACCTATAAATGTTAATACCATAGCAGAGAAAAATGCTGCATTGCAAACACTACATTCTGTTAAAAAAGGAACACAACTGTATTACAACATCATGTGTGATAGTGGACCAGAGCCCAAATATTGTAGGAAGTGGGAAGAAAAATTACTACATGAAATCAAATGGAAAGAATGCTTCCTTAAAACAAAACAAATTAAAGATATCAATTTAAAATGGCTTCAGATTAGAATAACCCACAGATTTTTAGCAACAAATGTAATCCTTAAAGAAATAAGAATAATGAATGACAATAACTGTAATTTTTGTAATAATGAAAAAGACAGTATTGATCATATCTTTTGGAAATGCCAAGTTATACAGTGTTTTTGGAAATGTGTTCAGACTATGTTTAACGAAACTTGTGAATTAACATCAAATTTGAGATTAACTGAAAACCTGGTTTTGTTTGGATGTGGTATTTGATTTTATCATTCTGGTAGCTAAATCCTACATTTATAAGTGTAAACGGGATAACAGTCAGCCTGACTTGAATATATTTAGAACACTACTTACCTATAGATACAAAACAGAAAAGCACAAAGCAAGTATAAATTTTAGACTAAATGAATTCTCTGCCAACTGGTGTTATTACAAAAACCTGCTCACTGAAAACCCCAGACTCCATGTCCTTTTTCTTTTTGGATACTTTTATTTAGCAAAAAGAAGCAGTGCCCAACAAATGATATGTATTTGCACTATTGTTTCATGATAACTTGACATAATTAATTAGTTAAAAGAAGAATTTGGTCTACTATTATTAGAAAACACTCACCATATGTTAACTTGGTAGCAATGGGGCAGTTGTAGCTCTATGATGTCTCCTGTGAACTATGTTATTTGACTGTCAAATGGGTTCAGCTAGTTGGGAATCAGGGTGTCACATTATAAGTGGATTTCTTATGGGTTTTTTTTCTTCTTTTCTTTTTCTTTTTCTTGTGTGTGTGTGTGTGTGTGAAAATACCCTTGCTAATTATTACCATGCTTGTATAATATGCAACTTGTCACAGGAAAATTGTCATGGTGATGATATTGAAGAGAAAATATAACCTTCATTGCAAGGGGAAAAAAAAGCTGACATTTCATATCACAAAAAACATTAATGAGAAAGGGACATTTTGTGAAACATAGACTATAAAGTTTTAAATTCAGTTATTCAAGTGAAAACCATTTGTGTTATAAACATCACATTTCACTGTGAATTTATTATGTGTTTTTTGTTGTTGTTTTTTTTTTAAAGAAAAAAAAGTTGAACATTAACTTCAAAGTAAAGAAAAAATGCCCTGTGAGTTGGGCACTGATAGAATTGACCCACTGCCCTGCCATGCATGTCGTAAGAGGCAACTAAGGCAGGACCACCTCGCTCGGAGGTTAAAGGGGTTTGCGTAGGGTTAACTACCCTACCTGTAAAAAAGACCAGTTACAGAAGCATCGACGACAAAGAACCAAAACATTCACCTGGGCAAGGAAGGGTCTCCGTCCCGGAGACTTATGATGTGGTGCAGTGAAAGCCGAAAGGAAGCTGCAACGCTGACTCCCCTTCTGACACCCAGGACAACAACGCGAGTAGCCACATGGAACATCAGGACGATGTATGAAGCAGGAAGAACCATCCAAGTAGCGAGAGAGATGAAAAACTACAAGATCGGAGTGCTAGGATTGAGTGAGACAAGGTGGCTACAGTCAGGACAGATGAGACTTTCATCTGGAGAGCAACTGCTGTATTCAGGACACACAGAGGAGGGTGTGGCCCTGATGCTGGCACCGGAGGCACAGGGGGCACTCATTGGCTGGGAACCTGTCAACTCCCACATCATCACAGCCAAGTTTACCACCAAGAAGAATAACATCAGGCTGAACATCATCCAGTGCTATGCTCCCACCAATGATGTGGAAGAAGAGAAGAAAGATGACTTCTACCAACAACTACAGACAGTGATAGACAGAAGAGGAGCCAAAGACATAACCATACTGATGGGAGATTTCAATGCCAAAATCGGAAGGGACAACACCGGCTACGAGGACACCATGGGGACACACGGACTGGGACAGATGAATGAGAATGGTGAGCACATGCAGACCTGTGCGCCCTGAACTAGCTGGTGATAGGAGGAAGTATCTTCCCACACAAGCGCATCCACAAGGCCACATGGAGATCCCCGAACCATGTAACGGAGAATCAGATCAACCACATCTGCATTAGCCGCAAGTTCAGGAGATCATGGCAGGATGTGCGAGTGATGAGAGGAGCCGATGTGTCATCAGACCACCACCTTCTTACGACGACAACACAACACACGGACAAGGTTAATTGTTGGACTGCTCAGAAACAAGGACACAAAAGCAGCATTCCAGATCAGCCTTTCCAACAGGTTCCAGCCACTACAAGAGCTGACAGAAGACGGTGAGATGGACATCGAGACACAGTGGGAACACAGCAAGAAGCTCTGGCACGACACATGTGAAGAGGTCCTTGGCAAGAAGAAGACTCAGCAAAAGGAATGGATCTCTGCCAACACCATCCACAAGCTGGAAACAAGGAAAGAGAAGAAAACCTCACTGAACACGAGCCGAACAAGAGCAACTAAGGCAAAGGCACAGGAAGAGTACACAGCAGCGGACAGAGATGTAAAGAGGAGCATCAAGAAGGACAAGTGGGACTACATCGACGACCTGGCCAGTCAAGCAGAGGCAGCAGCCGCACAGGGGAACCTGAAGGACCTGTGCCTGGTGACCAAGAAGCTGACCAGCAAGTTCCAGCAGACAGACAAGCCAGTGAAGGATAAGAACGGGAACCCACTGACAACAACCAAGGAACAGCTGAAACGATGGGCAGAACACTTCAGGGAGCTGCTGAACCGCCCCGCCCCTGACGCACCACCAGACATCCCACCCGCAGAGACAGAACTGCCCATCAACTGTGACAAACCCTCCTCAAAAGCAGAGATCAAGAAGGCCATCATGACTCTGAGAAATGGGAAGGCTGCAGGACCGGACGAGATACCAGCAGAAGCCATCAAAGCAGACATGGAAACAGCTGTCAACATGCTATACAGCCTCTTCAGCAAGACCTAGGAGAAGAAGGAGGTACCAGCCCAGTGGAAAGAAGGAATCATCATCAAGCTGCAGAAGAAAGGAGACCTCAGGGACTGCAGCAACTACCGAGGGATCATGCTCCTGTCAACACCTGGCAAGGTTCTCAACAGGGTTCTACTGGAAAGGATGAAAGAGGCCGTCGACCCAAGCTCCAAGACCAGCAGGAAGGTTTCCGGCGGAACAAATCCTGAGCCGACCAGATTGCCAACCTGCGCATCATCGTGGAACAGTCGCTGGAGTGGAACTCCCCCCTCTACATCAACTTCCTAGATTATGAGAAGGCCTTTGACAGCGTGGACAGAGAGATGCTGTGGAAGCTGCTGAGGCACTATGGAGTCCCACAGAAGATCATCTCCCTCATCCGGTGCACCTACCAGGACATGAGCTGCAGGACTGCCCACGCAGGCTGGCTGTCCGAAAGTTTCGAGGAGAAGACCGGACTTTGTCAGGGGTGCCTGCTGTCACTTTTCCTCTTCCTCCTGGTCATCGACTGGATCATGAAGACCACTACAACAGGCAGGAACAACAGTATGCAGTGGACACTCTGGACACAGCTGGATGATCTCGACTTTGCTGATGACCTGGCGCTCCTGTCACACAACCACAGCCAGATGCTGGACAAGACCACTCGCCTGGAGACCACGTCAGCCAGGACAGGGCTCAAGATCAACAAGAAGAAGACCGAGCTGATGAAGATCAACACCACTGCCAACACACCAGTCACAGTCAGTGGAGAGCCCATCAGGGAGGTGGAGTCTTTCGTCTACTTGGGAAGCGTGGCTGACCGACAGGGAGGCACGGACTGAGACGACACAGCCAGAATCGGCAATGCAAGAACAGCTTTCATCATGCTCAAGAACATCTCGGCATCTGGAGCAATCAGTATGAAAACCAAACTCTGCATCTTCAACTCCAATGTGAAGTCAATTCTGCTCTACAGATGCGAGACATGGCGGACAACACAGACGATGCAGCAGAAGATTCAGACATTCTTCAACACCTGTCTGAGGCGCATCTACAAAATCCGATGGCAGGAGAAGATCCGAAACGAAGATCTGTGGGAGCAAGTGGGACAGGAACCAGTGGCCAAGCAGATACTGCGGAGGGAGTGGGGCTGGATTGGACACACCCTCAGGAAGCCAGCGTCCAGCATCACACGCCAAGCCCTGACCTGGAACCCGCAGGGAAAGAGGAAGAGAGGCTGGCCTCGCAACAGATGGAGGCGAGACACCGAGGCAGAGCTGAAGCATCAAGGGACAAACTGGACTGGAATGGCCAGAACAGCCCAGAACAGAGAGCGATGGCGAGGAGTCGTCGATGGCCTATGCTCCACCGGGAGCGATGGGCATAATGATGATGAATGATGAAAGAGAAATAGTCGGTTTCGTTAAATTTTGTCATTACACACTTTAACATTAATTTAAAGGTTAGAAACAGAGGTCATGCTTTATTAAATAAAATAATTTTTTTTTTTTTAAATGGTTTAAATTAATTCCCGAGAAAAGGAGGGATGTCGTTTTTGGCTAGAATTCGGTAACAAGATTGTTACTATGGATATAGTTAGGAGCATTCTGGGAATAAATGGAGCAAGCCTCTAAAACCGTTGTCTGACTGCTGCTTAGCGTGAATGAGTTCAGGGACGCTAAGTGGAGTCAAATCAAAGCAGACCAGAGCCAGAACAATCATGGAACACTACACCACGGACACTTCTTAATTGTAGCATTTGAATGGGCAAATGTGTATGCACAATGGAGATCCACTATAGAATCAGTATCAGTATCACCTGGACAAACACACTCACTCACGCATATGCACATGCTGTACTGCCTATTAGAATGGAGTACTAAAAATATCAGAAAAACAGAGAAGCTTTGGTGCCACTCATGCATGAGAATTTCCCGAAACTCTTCCTTTTTCATATCTTGGCCTTCAGCAACATCAGCAACAGCTACATGTTTGTCTGCTGCTGAGTCACTGTCTCTGAAACCATGTGTCTTCAACACTTTCGCCAATTTCGCCATCTTGTCCAGCGATTGAGTGAGAGGCCAGAGTTGGGTGACTGTACACTCACAAGTACTGTACTCAAACAAAGGCATTCTCAGACACAATAAAAGTAAAGGTGCACTTTTGACTATAGAATAGAGCTGTGTCATTTAGTTTCATACAAGACCGTTAACCTGTGAATTATGAATTTTTAAACTCGTGGTACGCTATAGCGTACCACAGTAACAAAGCGTTGTGCACATGAGGTACACTATAGCGTACCTTAGTATAGAAAAACTTAAAGAAAAGATTTATACTAAACTTTCACTCAGTGTGGGTCTTTAATTCATCAGAATGTACAATCCAGCATAGCAAAAGGTTTACTGGTGTTAAAAAGGTAGAATGCATTGGAGCAAAACAACAGCAATGTTTTATTAAAAACAAAACATAAGTCAAGCCCTTTCCTGTTATGAAAACAAACTATAATAGTGAAATAATTCACACACACACACACACACACACACACACACACAGAGACAGAGAGAGAGCTACAGCATACCCATTGTAAAAATAATTTTTAAAAATCATCCCCAGGTGTCACTTTCAGTTGTCCATTGGGAGTAATATTTCTTACACAACTGGAGATAATGGTGGAAGGAGTGTTTTTCTATTCAACTTTAAGCACAAAATCACTTTCATCATATGTAACCAGTCTCAGGTTCTCTAGCACTGAACAGCTGAGTCACTCATTAACTGTCAACATAGTACTGTCACTGTACGCATCTCACAATGCTGCATCCAGAGAGGGATAAGGGGAGAGGTTGAATTTCTGCCTACACCATGCATTTTGCTCATGAAAGTAGGAATAAGGGGAGGATGAGTGTGGCTGTCATGTTTGTGGTGATCTGAGTCACTGACGGTTATATATAGTGGACTGTTAATATTGAGGCCAAAGGAAGTAGCAGCTGTTCTTGATAATGTGAAATCTTGGAGCACCTGTTTTATCTACAGCTCTTCACAAACTTCGCCAATGAATTGGCAAAACAATACAGCAAACAGTGTTCTGCCAAACTGAGCATTACACAGGTTTCATTTCCGCAGTCTGGTTGGCAATGGTGTGTTTTCCAGTTGATTAAGATGATGTGGTTGCTCCATCAGGTTTGCAGTTATCTACACCGCAGGTCATTTTGTGTGCTTGATCATTTGTGTGTTTTGTCAGCATTTACTTTCCACTGGATCCGTATTCATTAAGTCTGACCATATGGCACACAGAAACACACATCTGTAGAGTCAATCTTGTTTGCATCATGTCTCAAATTTAAAATCCATTTTCATTTTTGTCTTCGTCCATTCCCACTTCCGCGCAAATCTCACACAATCATCACAATTTTTAGTCCAAAGTTGGCTGTCATAATTTAGTGAAAACTTCATGATGCTGGACATCAGGATGACAATATCTGACTTGGTCAACACCACTTTTTACAGTTAACTCATCAGAGATCGAGCCATTGCAGTTCTCTCCCATGCATGGCCTTCAACACATTGTTACACATGCAACTTAAGTAAACAACACATTCAGTTAAATGTGAGTATTTTACTAGCTTTAAAAAAAAAAATTTAAGTTTCATCCAAGGCAAATCAATGTCATTAATTTATTGTATAACAGAGAAATCAAAGAGAGTGAAATGGCTACAAAAAATACCCAAACAAAAATGTCTCCATGCCAGAAACTGCCCAAAATCAAGATGCTATAGGCTAGATTTTCAGTACATGCAAGATGACTTTGCACCCCCACAATATGACAATATTTTGAACATAAATCATAAGTATAATAATAGTACTGTTAATACAAAAAGCACACAATATAACTGTACACCCTGAGAAATTGCTTAGCTGTAGATCAATCTATATTCCAGCTCCATAGAACGCTCAGTCTCTAAGTTCTCCAAACAGAGGGTACCAGATGAAACTTTCACTGCTTTCTATGACTGTATCAGTCAGATTTTATATTTTGCTTTACTCGTCTTTCATTTGACTTTAGTTTCTTCCAAATCACAAAAACTCTGACAGCTGTGCTATTCATACAGCACCAGTTCTGAATGTAGTACCATCAACACTGCCTTTGTAGGACACACACAAAATCTTTAGCATATATGTATTTTTTCTGCTTTCAAGTTTCATTTTCATGCATAGATATACAATGTTAATATGTACAGCCATCTTTTGGGGTACCTTTATGTCAAATTGTATAAGAATGTTCTTAATATGTTCAGGGTTTAGGTTTCATGTAGGTCATCAGTCACTGATGCATATAATTCTGATATGTTCCATCGATGTGGCAGCCAGTCAGTCACTTGACTGATAATATTTTTTTGGTAAAAATGATCATACTAAAAGGGCTTTTGCAACAAAAAAGGGGCTTTTGCAGATTTGTCTTATTCTGCAGTTTCAAACTCTGAAAAAACATAAATATAATGGTAACTGTTGTTGCTCTGCAATACGACACTGAGTAGACGGATATTATGAAAAGCAAATCAAAACTTGTTGTACCATAATGGAAACCGAAATGAGGTATGTTTACACAATGGTTTTTTTGCGTATTGTGAACTGCAGCAAAATATACAGTGCCAGTTTAGCTTTTTACTTTCCTGCCAGGCTCCTCAATTCAAACTGAGGATGGCTTTGATACATACATGTAGAACATTTTGCCATACGAAATCATCCACATTGTAAAGCATGCCAGCATGCTGCTGAATGGCGCTGCCTTATGTCAAGAAAGATCAGAAAGTGTTAAGAACAGTTGCAGTCTCTCGATCCATTCTACACATGTTTGAAGAGTCTGAATCTGTGATATGTCTTCAGTGTTCATGGGCAACTTAAGTGTTTATTTCATCGATATTATGTAAGAGTGTAGGCCTTTCAAGTTAAATCAGAATACGATCAAGATATGTACAAGATATGTACAGGTGCACTTTAACGTGCATGATCATTCTTGTTTTATATTTGAACATTTAAACTTCGTTTGGGGTATATATTTGGTTCCATTACCCATACCCATAACCCAGATTACACACACTGACATTGATAACATTATCTTTAAAGTGCATTATGTTGGCTTGGTGCTTCTGGAAATTTTAGAGACATTTTACAGCTGTGAAGAATTGGATTTCCATAATGCAGAGGAAAGCACTTTCCTAAAATAATGACATCAGAACAATGAAAGTGACAGTGACACTATTGGTCTGATGTCTTTCCGCTGTACTGCTTTGCTTTTGTTTCTACTTTTCCTTTGAATTAATTTGACCATAATGTGAACATTTGCTATCCAGAGCATTCAGCATAAGTCAGTGTTTCAGCACTGCAAAATAATTTTAGTAATGACTATATTATATTTTCCATGTTCATCATGACATTACAAACATTAGCACAAAGTCTCAAAATATTCACACACACACACACACACAC
This sequence comes from Babylonia areolata, assembly GCF_041734735.1. NCBI lineage: Eukaryota > Metazoa > Mollusca > Gastropoda > Neogastropoda > Buccinidae > Babylonia > Babylonia areolata. Next base: position 31,156,334 of record NC_134901.1, on the reverse strand, counting down.
ACACACACATATATATATATATATATATACCATTTCACATATTGTGATGGAGTACAAATTCAGTCACAAATATTGGGGTTGTCAGGCGTCCCACTGGGGATGGGAATAAGGGGTTAATTTTCTTGACTGAATCAAACCTAAACGTATATTATGTCTATCTATTTTTGTAACTTTGCGAAATTTTGAATTTGGAAAAAAGTTTCTTTTGATTAACAAACTTAAATAAAGTATTTTTAAAAAGTCACTCCTACCTTGTATATCTGTCCAGCTGACATGAAGCATCCAACTTGAATTGCTCCAGTGCACTGACGTGCTGTGAAAGAGTGTCCACTTGTGACTGCAGAGAGATGTTAGATTTCTCCAGTGTGTCCACCTGCCAGACATACATATCTACATCATCACAGCTATGATATGACACACATATTGCTGTTATATAATGACACAAACACCACTGCTGTGACATGACAACCACGTCACGCCGTAATCAAATGAGTTCATTTTAAGGCCACTGAAAATTACGTGTAAAAATTGGATGATCATACTGAGCACACTCTTATGATGGAGACCAGCATGCTTGTGTTTTGTGTGAAAATATGTTGTTTACGCAAAATACACAAATACTTGTATTAATAACAATCTATTTGAGCAGAGACAATTTGATTGGCCCACATATTTCTTGGTATTACAACAAACAATCAAAAATTCAAAGACATGTCACAGTGTGTTTGAAATAAAGTGCCACTGATACATACAACCTGTAAATAACCCACTGAAATTAAGAAAAATGAATCAATTGGCCCATACTGCTTTTGATCCTGGATGAACACTCAGTAAGAAATACGAGTCACTTCTGTTATTACTGTTATATTACTGTTATGATATGACATACATATCACTACTCTAATAAGATTCACACAGCACTTCTGAAATACTACACATACATCACTGCTGTGACATACATTTCACTGCTCTACTATAAGGACATGCACTTGCACCACTGCTGTGACATACATTTCACTGCTCTACTATATATACATATTCAATTCAAATTCAAAAACACTTTATTACTCCACATGGAAATTAACATGTGCAATCGCAGGCTCGTTGTAGACACCAACATAAAGAAAGAACATATGTACCATACAATACACTAAAACAAGTCAGATATAAACTCTCAGTAGCTGACTAAAACAACCCCACACCTGCACACACCCACACATGCGCACACATTAAGACAATAATGTATACCAATAGAAAACATCCAGCAAATAAAATATAAATATTTAACTCTCATCCTCACCCCACCACACATACGTGTAAAGACAAGGTAGCGTATAACGTTAAAAAAAATTTTTTTTAAATCTCCAACAAATAGATCGTATATAAATGTAAAATGCACACAAACACAAACAGACACACACACACACACGCACATGCACATATCAAGACAATAACGTATTGCACAACAATGTAAACATATAAAAACATCCAGCATATCAGAACATCTATCAAATAAATCGTGTTTATAAAATGCACACACACACGCACACACACACACACACACATGCACATACACACACACACACACACACACACACACACACATGTATGAATGCTTGTGCGCCCACACCCTCTCACAACATATATCACGCCAATAAAATCAGTAAACTAACATTAAGATACATGAAATCCATTAAATCACAAGCACGTACAAGTAACGCTTGCCTGTGCTCAGCCACACAGTCCCACACAAAATGTCTGCCCATGCCCATGCACTCGCCTACCGTAGAGTTCAGGTGGTACTGGGAGGGGGTGGGGGGGAGGTTTGTGAGTCCTATGAGTGAGTGTATTGCATGCTTTGATTGTGTGCGCGAATAGCTCAAGGAATGAATGAGCTAATGTAACGAGATGTTCTTGCGCGTGGAGCTATGAACCTGCCACTTCTGTCCGATCGTCGACTATTAATGTCATCATGTAGTGGGTGTGTTTCGTCTGTCAAAATTGTTTTCAGTCTGTCAGTCAGTTTTCTATTGTAGATGTCGCTAAAGGTGTCTTGTCTTTTACCCACCACCCCACCCGCTTTCCTAATGACTTTTTCCAACCCGTATTTGTCGTGTTTGGTCAAGTTTCCCCCCCAGCACACAGCGCCATAAGTTAAAACGCTGCAGACAACAGATGTGTAAAACATCTGGAGCAACTGGTCACATACATTAAAAGACCTCATTTTTTCTGAGACAGTACATACAGCTATTGGTCTTTTTTAATAAGTGCAGTGGAATTTTCATTCCAAGAAAGCTTATTGTCACTTATCACACCAAGATATTTGTATGAATATACTTGTTCAACAGCTTCATTTTTAATGATAATCTTACTTAAACATGGTTTCTTTTTCCTGAAGTCAATTACAAGTTCTTTAGTTTTGCCAACATTCAGTTCATGGTAATTTTCATCACACCAGTTCACAAATCTGTCAATTTCTCTTCGATAGTCAGCGTCATCATCTTCGTCATCAGTAATCAGTCTTGTTAGTCTCAAGGCCTGACTAAGCGCGTTGGGTTATGCTGCTGGTCAGGCATCTGCTAGGCAGATGTGGTGTAGCGTATATGGATTTGTCCGAACGCAGTGACGCCTCCTTGAGCTACTGAAACTGAAACTGTTAGTCAAGAGTCATCTGCAAACTTGACCAGTGGGCATGTGTTATACAAACTTCTGCAGCCGTATACAGGGTAAACAGAAATGGTGAGAGCACTGTGCCTTGTGGTGCCCCAGTGTTTGTAAAAAACAGTAGACATAAAATTATTTAATTTCACAAACTGGGGCCTGTTAGTAAGATAGTCTAAAATCCATGAAATAGAGGGAAAAGCAAGTCCCATGTGCATAAGCTTCTTTGCTAAGATGTGGGGTACATTCCACTGCTCTACTGTAAGGACATACACATACATCATACTCTTACTGTTGTTGCAGCCCTAGTGTTCAATCAGAATCAAGATTTACAGTTTCCTTGCAAGTAATCATTTCTGATTTCTCTATTTTCACACCACAAACTTATCCATCACTCAGATGTAAACTCCAAACATGAAAGGCATTGAATCCCTCTTTACAAAAATGTCAGACAATCCACACACCAGCTGAATCAATGCCACTGTTGTTAACTGTTGCTGAACATACACAGTCATGGAGAGTGGATGTGTGTCTATGTATACAACATGATAGTTGAGGAAAATGAAATAACTTTACTTGGCTTTTATGTCCAATACAAGTGCAAATATTTCAACAATAATTATGTCCACCCACAAAATACCATGACTTGAACTTTCATAAGTTTATCAAAAAAAAAAAAAAAAAAAAATTAAAAACAAAAAACATAGAACTGTGAATGCGCAGTTTTACATCTAAAGGGAAACAAAGTAGCAGGAAAAAAAAAGATAAAAGAGATGGACAGACAGATAAAGACACAGTGACCATCACCTTGGAATATTCACAAACATTGTAAACATGTCGATTGTGTAGTTAGTGTCATTCTGTGTTCTGTCCAGAATTTGTACCGGTATATCTTCTTTTTTTTAACTGCGAACAAGAAAAACAGTGTCATGCCTTCATCAAACCCAAACACATGTTCAAGCAACTAAATGAGAAGATAGCCCCAATAAATGTTCTGGATCAGAGCCTCAACAAAATAAACCTTTCATGAAATGGAAATACTGCTTAATCCGGTAGACTTACAACCTGTGATTGGTATTACTATATATATTTTTTTTCAAATTTGTAAAATCCAAATTTGGTATTAAAACACAAATATTTCCAGAGAAAATGAATTTGTTAAAGTTTATCATGGACACACGCACACACACACTCTCTCTCTTGCACACAAACACAACCAAACACCAGGTTATTACATACTCACTTTGTTTACACAAGCAAGTCAAAAAGTCTGTACCAAAAATTATAGGAGGTTATCAACAACAACAAAAAAAAGGGGGGGGGAGGAATCTGTATTTTAACTCCCTTAGGAAACCAGAAACGTGTGGCTCTTTTTTTGTTTGTTTGTTTTGTTTACTTATTTTACATCTAAAACAAGAGAGGCAAGGCCTTCAAGACTCACTTGTGATTCACTTTAAAAAAAAAAATTCTAATCGTTAAAATGTGATCTGTATTTGTTAGTATAAAGCTTCAGGTTAAAAAAAAAAGAAAAAAAAAGAAGAAAAAAGTCCTGACGGTAGATTCGAACCCCGTGTGTTCAGGTGAGAAGAAACTGTCTTATCCAATACACTATCATGGCTCCTTAACAGACGTTCAAAAATTTAACATTTAAACATGCTTTTTTTTAAAGGGCGATAAATCGATTGCGGTAATCGCAGTGAGAACACTGTTTAAATCATATTATTCTGGTGAATCTTGGGCATTCAAAAAATCTTTAAGGGCAATTAAAAATTCTTTTTAAGTCCGCGGTAAAGGAGACGTGGCTATCGCTGCAATCACACTGCAACATTTAGCCGTTTTCTCTGGATCTAGATAGATGTACAAGTTTAGTTACACCCACTGGGAATGTACAACACGGTCGATTCAATTTCTCTTTTATGTTCATTCTAGTTTTATAGTTTTAAAGTTGATATGAAAATTGAGTATTTTGTTAAACTAATTACATGTAGAGCCAAGTACAAGTACTTCTAAACGTCGTATGAAGTGAAAAGGACTTCATTTTGAGAAAAGTCAAGACTGGAAATTTTTACGTTTCATCAAGGGTATTAACTCTCATGGTTTATTATTTTTAACTGTGAATTCCGACTGATTTTGTTGACTCACTTGTGTAAACAAAGTGAGTCTATGTTTTAACCCAGTGTTCGGTTGTCTTTGTGTGTGTGTGTGTGTGTGTGTGTGTGTGTGTCTGTGTGTCCGTGTTTCCGTGGTAAACTTTAACATTGACATTTTCTCTGCAAATACTTTGTCAGTTGACACCAAATTAGGCATAAAAATAGGAAAAATTCAGTTCTTTCCATTCATCTTGTTTAAAACAATATTGCACCTCTGGGATGGGCACAACAACAAAAAAAATGAAGCCTAATTATATGCAAACTGCATTTACTGTTATATTTATATTTTTTATATTCTCTAAACTTGGCACTTTGATCTGATATTCTGACACAACAACAAGAGCAGTCATTATTATCATTTTCTGTTCAAACAGGAACTTCTTTTGCTAAGCATGGAAGTTTTATTTATTTTGCAAACATTTTGGTGCAGATAGTAAAAAAGGGAAATTACTCTGTAATTAAAGCCAGGGGAGTTAATTTGCTTTAAACTGATCTTTCTCATCTTAAACATTACATTTTGAAATTATACTCAATACATAAAAAGCTTGGAATTTTTTTTTAAGTGTATCACAAGTGAGTCTTGAAGGCCTTGCCTCTCTTGTTGATATTTTTATGGCAGTTTGGGGCATAATCCAGTAAGTGATGAGGTGTTCACAAATCTTTCTCTGAATAAATATTTAACAGTCTCCTTCTCCAACTTTCCATCACATGTTATCGTGTATTGTCGATTGAATATAGGACTGAACGGGCAGGTCAACAACTTGGAACAAAATGGCGACCTTCACGTTTGCGAGGAATATGAGCACACGGTTTGAATATGTATAAATATGTGTACGCAACTGATTTTTGCCCATGACCTTCAGGGCCCAGCCAACAGATCTACAAAGTCCACTCATAGTACTGATTTTAGTATTTTCCGAAAAAGATCACTGTACTTGGGCAAATGAACAAAGTGAAAGCCCTGCACACTGAGAGTAAAACACATAAGCTTTTTATGTATTGAGTATGATTTCAAAATGTAATGTTTAAGATGAGAAAGATCAGTTTAAAGCAAATTAACCCCTCTAACATTAATTACAGATTAATTTCCCTTTTTTTTACTATCTGCAGCAAAGACAAATACCAGAAATATAACTTCCATGCTAATCAAAAGAAGTTCCTGTTTGAACAAAAAATGATAACAATGACTGCTCTTGTTGTTGTGTAAGAATATCAGATAAAAGTGCCAAGTTTAGAGAATAAAAAAAAAATATATATATATATATAACAGAAAATTCAGTTTGCATATAATCTGGCTTCTTTTATTATTTTTTTGTGCCCATCCCAGACGTGCAATATTGTTTTGAACAAGATGACTGGAAAGAACTGAATTTTTCCTATGTTTATGCCAAATTTGGTGTCAACTGACAAAGTATTAGCAGAGAAAATGGCAATGTTAAAGTTTACCATGGACACACATACACACACACAGACAACCAAACACTGGGTTAAAACATAGACTCACTTTGTTTCAACAAGTGAGTCAAATATAGGACTTGGCAAACATGATTAAATCAAATATGTATCTGCTTGAACTTCTGAATCTGTACCACATATCATTATGTTTTCATTTCATTTGAAGTTGAAGGACAAAGTACACTTTTCATTTACTATTGGTAATTCCTACCATAAATGCAGTACACAATCATATCTCCATGGTAAGTGTAAGGACAAAGCACACTTTTCATTTAGTACTGGTAATCCCGACCAGAAATGCTGTACACATTCACAACTTCAAGGAAAGTGTTCAATTGAAACTCTTAGCTCAAAAAGAAATGTGCACTATCATCTTCTTCAACTTTCATTTATTTCAGAAATGTGGTTATACTTAGTATCCTGTGTATTATTCAAACCTGAAACCATTTTAGCTTGATATCTAATTTTGTGCAATATCAAAAAGATCTCTTTGTAAGCAATTCTTGATACAACCTTTTGACTCTTTTTCAAACAGCAGTTTGTTTATACTGAGGTCATTTGAAATAAGTTAATCACTGTGTTACACAATAGAATCTTTTTGTGATTTTTAGAAAATAACAAGAGACGCAAGGCCCTCAAGACTCACTTGTGATACACACTGTATCCAGTAAAAAAGAAAAAGAAAAAAAGGTAAATGTGTTCTGTGTTTAATGATATAAAGCTTTGGAGAGAAAAAAAAAAAGAGAGCATGTCAGCAGATTTGAACCAGTCACATTCGGTTCGAGAGAAAGTAGACTTGCATCATACTAATGACGTTTAAAGAATAATATCTAAATGTATATTCTTTGGTGTCATAAATTGATTATAGTATTTCAGGTGATAGGTTGTAATAGGTTGTAAGTCTTCCGGATCCTTTTTTTGGTATACCTTATAATTTAAGAAATTCTTCAAAGTCCACAGTAAAGGAGACGTTGCCATCGCCTCAGGCACACTGCACACTGTAGCCATTTCCTCCAGATCTGTGTTTTCGACATGCTGACAGGACAGGTGCAATAGCCGAGTGGTTAAAGCGTTGGACTTTCAATCTGAGGGTCCCAGGTTCGAATCATGGTGATGGCGCCTGGTGGGTAAAGGGTGGAGATTTTTACGATCTCCCAGGTCAATATATGTGCAGACCTGCTAGTGCCTGAACCCCCTTCATGTGTATATGCAAGCAGAAGATCAAATACACACATTAAAGATCCTGTAATCCATGTCAGTGTTCAGTGGGTTATGGAAACAAGAACATACCCAGTATGCACACCCCGCAAATGCAGAGTATGGCTGCCTACATGGCACAGTAAAAACGGTCATACACGTAAAAGCCCACTTGTGTGCATACGAGTGAACGTGGGTGTTGCAGCCCACAAACGCAGAAGAAGAAGAAGACATGCTGACAGAAACTACAATGCAGCCCATTCAATTTCTCTTTCATGTTCATTCTAGTTAATTCAGTATCCACTTTCAAATATTCAAAGGCAGTAAATACATGAATGGTGTCATTAGTGTCAATGTGTGTGTTCTGTGCAGAATTTGTATTTCTTTTCTTTTAATTGCGAACAAAAAAAGGGGGTCGGGCCGTCTTCAAACCAAACCATAAATTGAGATTTTTTTTAATTGGATCCTCGATGACATAAACCAACATACAGCTTAATCCGGAAGACTTACAACCTATTACTGGTATGACTGAACTTTTTTTCCCCACTATGTTTAATCCAAATTCGCTATTGGCAGACAAAGTATTTTCAGATAAAATGACAATGTTAAAGCTTACCACACACACACACACACACACACACACACACACACACACACACACACAAGTTGTTGTTGTTTTTATATAGACTCAAACTGTTTACATGATTTCTTAAAATTCCAGGAGTCAAAGGACAAACTCAGTTTCATTTCTTGTCATCTCAATCCTAATAGTAGTGGACATACAATATGAATTCAATCTGTGTTAAATAAGTGGTTAGAAATCACACTTATTTTCAACTCACAATCACCTAATAGGAAATACAAACACTGAAACACTGGACAGTGGTTTTACAGAGGTTCAGACATACATTTCTGTAAGAGCCTTCATGGCTCATGTGTCATTCAAGGGTCACTAGGACACTCTCCTCACATTAAAACACAGTTTTACTTAATTGCAGCACTCAGATTATGGTTCTTGCTGTAGTTTACTTGGATCACATTGTCTCTTGATGTCCAGCAAGAGTTCATCTCCAGAGCTATGTGGTTTTGCTAAAGTCATGACATATGCACATTCATTTGTTTGCTCAGCAATACAGTCAATCATATTAGAAGTTAACAACTAATCAAAAATTTTTTTATCTGTGCTCTATTTTATACACAATAATAAATCTGGACATGTCCAATTCTCTGACATTTTGATGATGATGTTGTCTACTCCATAAATCAAATCAAAGTTACCACTAATGGGCACACTACGAAAGTTATTAACTGTAAAATCCCAGCATGTTTGAACCTCTCATAGCATTCCTATCTTCCACATAAAAACAAAAAAATTGCTACTCTTTTTCAGAATAAGTAAACTGCCCATGAGAGAGAAAAAAATCTGAAAGGAAAATGAACACACTATCCAAATATGACATTTTCAAATCAATTTATGATTTTGTGATAGAAAATTTCCTACAATGATGCAGACAGATATTTCCGTACATGGGCACTTTTTTGCATTCTGGAAGGGAATGGAACATTTTGTCTTGGGGCACCCATGGGGTTAATATAAATATATACACCCTGCAACAAATTAGAAAGTCAGTGGTAAGCAACACTCACCTTTTTCCTCAGCAGTGTCACTTCAGACATGTGGTTCTCACACTGACACATCTGACTGTGGTGATCTGTACATACAACAATGCCCAGTGAATTAGAGAGAGAGAGAGGAGAGAGAGAGAGAGAGAGAGAGAGAAAGGGTTTGTTGTAATTTGCATGTGCTGGCTTATCATAACTTATAATTCATTTGACATATTTCTTTGTATTTTGAAAACATAGCTATGTATTCTATTCTTATTGCTCTAGTTCTCTTCCTTTAATAAAATCACTGTGTTCATTCCTCCTCCCCCGTACATTTGTATGCAACACCATACAACATAGTTCTTCAGGTGACCATAACCCCCCACTCCCATCCCCCTTACCTTGGCAAGGGGGGATTTTTCAATATGTTTTCCCAAACATTTGACCAATATGCTGTCCAAATATACCTGTCTGCCAAAAATGAATTACACTATGAATATACCAGGGTAAGGTTAAAAAAACACCCCAAAAGGCATGGTTTTCGTATTGCGGTGAAAGTGTGTGATCAATAAAAATGGTATGCTGTTATCAGTGGTGAAGTGTTCTATTTGATTAAGATTAGGTTTGTTGAGCTTCATATTATATTACTCAGCCTTCTAGTATCAACAATGACCTGCTAAAATGTACCCAAGCACTACGGACATTCTAACGCTGACCAAAACTCCACAACTTCACATATCACATCGCCACAATTTAGAACGTTTTATTTGGGAAACAAAACATCATCATTAATGATTCATGTGTCCATACACCCCACTTGCATCAGCAGATGGTAGAGGGGGATTGGGTGTGGGGGGTCACAGTATCTACTTCACAGACTGGTCAGTTTTGATGTCCATAGTTACCTGTCTCATTCAATGTCAGTTGCTGTTGAAGAATCCAGACAATGTCAAAAAAAACAAAAAAACAAAAAAAACACACACCAAAAAACACACACCAACTCCCCTCTTTGGCACTTGTGAAAGATGTGGCCAGCAGAAATATCGGACAGTTTAGAGTAAATTGCAAAATTTAACTCGGTCACAAAAGCTTCAGTGGAGCCACTGGCGCAGGCACTTGACTGAACAATGATAATTCTAAAGCTTCTTTTCTGAGTTTTCCCTGAGTACCAAGGAAAGTAAAAGAAAACTGAAATGAACGGAGACAAATTGCATTCCTCTGGGAATGTTTATTTTGCCAAATGACCATCAGTGCAAGGTCAAACATGACAAAGGCATACTCCTGACCCAGTTGCCTTGTTGCGTTCAGTGACACCTGCAAAATGTGTTAAACTATTATATTGTCTGTGACAGGATGAACAGGTTGCAGTCAACTGGTGACTGCTCTTGCACATTGGCCAGATTCGCTCCAGTGAGTGACACCCAACCTGTGCATTGCTCACAGAATTTGTATCTGGTCAGAATCTGTATGAATCTGGACATAGCAGCATCATTTGCAGTAAGTTGAATGGGGCCATGAGTGTCATCTATTTTAAGTACGGACTCAACTTTATCTTTTGTGAAACATGGCTGGAGCTCTGGAGGCTGATAATGAAGTCTATGTGGGTGTGTCAATGAAGGTTAAGCATCACTGGAAACCAGTGTCTGGGCCTGGTTTTCAGAGTTTCTTACTATTTTCTGAATGACAATTCCATGTGTTGAATGTGTTTGCCAGATCCTTATCCTGTCTCATGTAAATCAATAGTCTCTGCAGGAGTGAGGAATCACTTTATCGGGACAGATGGTTTACTTCAAAGTCCATTGTAAGAGATTGCAGTTTCAAGTTCAAGGACACAACTGTGAGACATACAGTGGCCAAAGTGACTAAAAATGTGTATACTGACAAGTTTAGCATTTCCTGTTGGCCGACTGCAGTGCCCAGAACGATGTGCTTTGGCATTTCCACTTGTGAAAGCATAACACATCTTACGAAATATAGGCAGTGATTCTGTTTCTTTTTTTCAGGAGCATTTTTCTTTCCAGTCAGAACATTTACCAGAAAGTCCTTCACAGAATCAGGAGCATTTTATTCCTTGGCCTCACCTGAGCCTATCTGTAACTCTGAAAGAGACTGCCTCTTCCAACCCTCTGTCCTCTGATGCAGAAACAACAAAAGCATTTTTAATGGTTCAGCCTTTATGTATGTCTCATGAGTTTAGTAACTCTGGTTAGGAGCTGCAAAACCTCTTTTGTCCCAAAATGTTCAGTCCTGTGGTTAAGATTGTGAAACTGCATGCATAATACGTCACTCAGCATTGTAAAGCGCTCTACTTCATCTTCGCCAATGGTGCTCTTTTCAATTTACTCACACATTGTTAAAAGCGTCCCTGTGGGCTTCCTTTGCTGTGTAAATAATTTGTTTCTTCTTTCACGTCTATCCACATGCCTCAGAATTAAGTCCCTTCTGAAAGAATTTGTGATAGTGTACTTCCCGTGCCACAAGATCTGTCATGCATTTAGACACAACAATTCCTTTGGCTTGAGTAGCTGCATGTTTCCCTGTTTGATAGCTCTAGTCTTTAGAAACTGGGTTCCATTTCCTCGTTTTGTCACACATGATGTGAGATGTGAGTGCGCATGCGTGGTGTAAGATGGAAGACAGTGAACTCGAGGCCACAAATTAAATCGATTTAGCAAAATAAGTTTTGTGACAACAATATCAGATCGTCTGGCAAAGTGTATAAAGTGCTTCTGGAGCTGGACAAACAAGTTAATTGTGGTAATTGACACTGTAAAGCAAATATCGACGCCGAGGTGGACCCGCTGAAGACGGTCAGATCTTCGCGCCCAACTTTAGCTACCACTTCCGGCCTAAGCAAATTTGTTTGTGATTCCTTTTTCCTGCTTTTCGATTCAACATCCCTTGAGCAGAACATTATCATCCAAAACATCATCTGGCCGGTGAGTGACTTTTTTTCTTCCTTATTAAGACCAAGAACAAGTACGAAGCAGACTAGGTCTTGCCGATCTATTTTTAGCTCAGCATCACAAGCTCACCTGTTACCACGAAACTACCAACTCTCGGTCCATCTTCAACTGGAAAAATGAGTGCAAGCAAGACAGTTGGAGGCAAAAAAGGACCTGCTTTAAACCAGGGGAGCAGCAGCCAGCCTTGTGACAGTGACCAGGACAAGCAGCCAAGCAAATGTAGCATTTGTAAGGAGGAGGTGGAGGAAAGACAGCGATCTGTTGGCTGCGAGTTGTGCAGGGCCTGGTACCATGCAAAATGTGTAGGCCTGGGAGAATCATTGTTTAAGGCGGTACAAGCAGAAGCAAACCAGAAGGAACAGAAATCCGGCCTCCACTGGTACTGTCCTACACCCTGCAACAAATTAGCCAGAAAGTTTCCACTCGGCTTTGGAATGATGGAGGACAGAATAGACACACTTGAGGGAGAAATGAACGACACGAAGGATCGACTCAAAAAGATTGAGGAAGGAGAATTCCCACCCAAGATGCTGGAAGCGGTTAAAAGTCTGTCAGCAACAGGAGGGGTAGAACATGCATCAGGAGGGGCAAAATTGGACAAAGATGGCATTGAAAAAATGATGGAGGAGAAAGTCAGAGAGCAGCGAGAAGAGGCAGAAGATAGGGCGAGAAGAAGCAAAAACCTGGTCATCTTTGGACTGGAGGAACCTTCTACAACAGACAAAGAAAAAAGAACTCAGGAAGAAGAAACCATTGTTAAGAGGTTCATGACTGAAATCAGCTGCTCAGACAACCAGCACAATCCAACAGATGTCCGCAGACTAGGAAACCTCTCAACAGCAAAAAATCCCAGGCCACTGAGACTCTCCTTCCCCAGCCAACACACCAGGGATGAAGTTCTACAATCATTCAGGAAAGCTAAGAGGGCAGCCAGAGAGCAGGACACAGACAGCAACACCAAGCTGCTGGTCACAAACTCCAGTGCAAGAAACGATATGACACCCACAGAGAGGAAGGAAGAAGAGGCGCTTTTCAAGGAGCTCAAGCAGAAACAGGAAGAGGCCAAGACATCGGGGGACGAATCAGCGAAATGGGTGCGCCGAAACGGAAGAGTCGTGAACATCGGGAAATACCCGACACCAGCACGAGAGGGGGAAGACAATTAGGCAGAGGTCAGAAGCATGTAAATAGTGTAAATAGTTTCAAGCCATCCTGTTCGAACTTTTCTAGTCAAGTCATAGCTACATTGAACAGTTCTAGTCAGGCAACATCTACACCAAATATTTTATCTAGTCAGACAACACCTACGCGAAAGATTTCTAGTCATGTCACATGTTTGTACACAAATGCGGATAGTCTTCTTAAAAAACGAACTGAATTAGAAGCCATGATAGAAATCCATAAGCCTGCAGTGATTGGTATCGTAGAAGTTAAGCCAAAGAACTCGAGATTTGCTGTCCAAGAGAGCTAGAGCGAAACCACCATTCCAGGCTATGATCAATTCCACAACCTAGAGAAGAATGGGCGTGGTATTTGCTTACATGTTAAAAGCGAATTGAGACCATCCCTGAACAATGAACTGGAAACGGACTTTGAAGAGTGTATTTTTATAGACTGTAAGCTCCAAGAAGGAAATATCACAATTGGGCTGATCTACAGAAGCCCCAACATGAGCTCAGGCACCGATAATCATCAAACAGAGGAAAACAATGAAAGCCTCAATAGACTACTTGTAAACGTGGCAGACAAGAAGCACCAAAATTTGCTGCTAATTGGCGATTTCAACTACCCCGATATCGACTGGGTGCATAACAGGAGCTTGAAAGGCAAAAACCACCCAGCCAGCAAATTCTTAGAAGCAACAAAGGAAGCATTCTTGATTCAACACCAGAGAGAACCAACAAGAATTAGAGAAGGCCAGTGTCCAACTCTAGACGATCTGGTGATGACCAACAGGGAAGACATTATAAATGACATCACAATAGCACCAGCTCTTGGAAAAAGCGACCATGTAGTACTGACAGTCAACCTATCCTGTTCATACAAGGAATCTGAAAAGACAGAACACTTCAACTTCGCAAAGGCAAACATTGAAAAAATGAGGCAAGACCTGGAAGACATCAGATGGGAGGAGGAGCTGGAACACCTGTCAGTGGGAGAGGCGTGGGAAAAGCTGCGTAGGGAACTGGACAAAACAACAGAGAAACACGTCCCCAAAACAGGAGGCTCAAGAGCAAGAAGGAAGAAGTAGCTTGATGGAGATACACTCAAAACGGTGCGAAAAAAGCACAAGCTGTATAGACGCTGGTTGCAAACCAAAAATGGACAGGACTATCAGGCCTACATCAAAAGCAGGAACAAGGCAACAAAGGCATGCCGCAAAGCAAAAAAGAAACTAGAGGAGATGGTAGCAGGACAAGCCAAAACAAACCCTAAGTCATTTTGGTCATACGTAAAGACGAAGACGAAAACAAGGACAAGTATCGCTGACTTGAAGAGAAATGATGGAACAAAGACAACTACAGACAAAGAGAAAGCAGATCTGCTGAACACCTTCTTCCAGAGTGTCTTTACAGTTGAAAAAGAAGGCAACCTACCAGACATGCCTGAATATGAATATGACACAGAGCTATCTAATATGGACATTCTCATGGAAAGCGTCCGCAAGCAGCTGGCAAATCTGAAGATAACCAAAGTCCCAGGACCGGACGGACTCAGCCCTCGTATACCCTCTGGGCTTTCAGATGTCCTCGTGCTACCAGTCACAATTGTGTTCAAAAAATCTATGGAATCAGGCAAGATCCCAGATGAGTGGAGGACTGCAAATATCACCCCAGTATTCAAGAAAGGAAGCCGTTTTGCAGCGAACAACTATAGGCCAGTAAGCTTGACTTGTGTCCTGTGCAAGGTAATGGAGGTGCTTGTCCGCGAGCATATCACTGAACACCTGCAGCGAAACGACCTCATCGACCAAGAACAACATGGGTTCACCAAGGGGAGATCATGCGTGACGCAGCTGCTTGACACTCTTGACACCTGGACAGAGGCCCTGGATGCAGGAGGAGGAGTCGATGCAATATACATGGACTATATGAAGGCATTTGACAGTGTCCCACATCGTAGGCTTGTAGCCAAAGTAGAAGCCCACGGCATCAAAAGAAATGTCCTCCGGTGGATCCAGGATTTCTTGAGCCACCGATCGCAACGAGTCTATGTCAACGGAGCAATGTCAGAGAGAGGAGAGGTGACAAGCGGCATCCCACAAGGCAGTGTCATCGGTCCAGTTCTGTTCTTGATGTACATAAATAATCTGCCCCGACATGTCCAGAGCCATATCAAGTTATTCGCCGATGATACGAAGGTTTTTGCAAGAAACGACAACGATACTGCCATGGCAACACTGCAAGACGATCTGGATCGACTTCACAATTGGTCTACAAAATGGCAAATGCGGTTTCATCCTGATAAATGCTCAGTCATGAGAATAGGGAACCCAAAGACAGACAGGAAATACCACATGAAAGGCCATAATGGACAAGGGGAACTGATAGTTGTGGAACTAGCAGAAAGTGAGGTAGAGAAGGACCTTGGCGTCCTGATTGACAAAGGGCTGATTTTCAAGAACCACATCAACCAAGCAACTGAGAAAGCAAACAGATTTCTTGGAGTCATCCGAAGATCATTTTACTTTCTCACCCCCGCAGTCTTCATCCAGCTATACAAGGCTCTAGTTCGCCCAATTCTCGAGTATGGACACACAGTATGGCAACCCCGACACAAGACACTGTGCTGCGAACTAGAGGACGTACAGAGGCGTGCCACCAAGCTCATTGCATCACTGAAGGACAAGCCGTATCCAGAGCGCCTTGCTGCACTGAACCTGCCCAGTCTTGAGCACCGCCGCCTCAGGGGGGACATGATCGAAATGTATAAATACACGCATGGCCTGTACTTGACCAGCCGCCCACATATCAGTTACCATCAAGGCAGAGACACAAGAGGGCACAGCCTGAAGTTGGACAAATCACACTGCAAACTCAACATCAGAAGCAGTTTTTTTGTTCAGCGCGTAACCGCCACCTGGAACAGCCTGCCAGACAGTGTGGTCACAGCCCCATCAGTCAGTGCTTTTAAGAACAGGCTCGACGCACACTGGAAGGAGCTACCTGCAAAATTCGACCCAGATTGTTACTATTAGTCACTGTCGATATCTTGCGCCACGTATGCGTATGTATTTTCAGTTGTATTAGGGAGACCTGTGAACAAGCTCCAAAGAGCTTCAACACGGACACAACGAGTAACCAGTAACCAGTATGATGCAGCAATCTCTTGAAAACAAAACAGTTGAAGCTTACAGTGCAAGTCATCTTTTTCAATTCAATTCAATTCAATTCAAAATACTTTATTATCTGCTTCAACCAAAAACAGAAAATTTTCTTTAGGCTCATCTAAAATAAAATGCCCGTCAGCAAAAAAACAACAACAAAAAACAAAACTGACACACCCTTCACTTCACCATGTACACATCAATTATTATGTAAAAAGAAAAACATGTGGATAAGATACTATTACATTCAGAGTGCAACAACTATGTGTGTGTTGCGTGTGTGCCCGCGCGCGCGCGTGTACGTTTCAATCATTATAAAAAGAAGAGCTTGGAGCTGATGGTCTGGCTGTGGTATCCTTCTCTTTGGCTTTCTGTCCCAATGTCAATGTTTCACTGTTTTCATTAATTAACCCTTTCGCTGCCAGGAAAATAAGATTTAAGTGAAATCTATTTGCCAGGGTTTTTCACAAAAAACGGGTATAAATTTTCCAAAAATTCTGTGCTCTTTGTTATTGGAGAAAGACCCATAAAAGTATATATTTTCTGAAAGGTAAATGAATAAAGAATACAAAACACATGCTTTTTTCCCATTTTATATATTTTTAGTGACATGCTGTTGTTTTGAAATCAGTGTTTTGTTTTTTGTCACATTTTCAACTTGTTCATTACAAACATTAGTCAGGTAATTTGCACAAAAACATCATATTTTCTGGACAAATGGATATCTGCAAACACAAAATCATACTAGAACAACCACAATATATATATATTTTTTAAGAGATAGATACACAATACATTGTGACTTCTCCAAGTGATAAGATGGATGTGAGGCCACGCCCCCTCAGTCTCCACCCCCTCCTCCTCACCCCTCTCACACGGTCACTTGATTCAGTTCTCATCAGACCGCGTTGGCTGCGTGCCAAGAATATCGCTCTGCTGACATTTGTAAAGTTTTTGAAACGCTCTCTGTGAAATATGTACAATGTATCATCTAGTCTCTTTGCCAACTTTGTGTAACCTTCAAAATTCACATGGGTTTTGTGAACATCAAATTTCATATTTCTCAATCGAAGCCTTGCTTTGTTCAGTCACTAATTCTATATCTGTCTCAAAGTTGTTTTTGTTGTGAATGATGCATAATTTGTCTGTCCATGCTTGTAACCTTTCTGTTTAACACAAAGAAAATGAATGTAAGTTCATTATTTGGGCACTGTGGTGTTGCAACCAGGTTTACCCAAGACTTCATCTATACAGTTTAAAGGAAAAGTGACGCACACACGCGCGCGCACACACACACACACACACAGATATACTCCCCCTGCATTCAAACCAAAATAAACCCCATTCAGACTGATACTGCATGATTTCCTTCATAAAAATGCATTGTAAAAAGAAAAGAAAAAACACCCCGTTTTATTTACAGAATGGCCCTTGTGGTCAGCTGGGCCATAAACCATGTTAATTAGACTGATCAAATGCAATACTACATATATAACATAAATACATTCTGATACAGTGCCTAATCATGTCAGGAGTTCCCTTACACTGATAAAGAAATTCTTCATCCTGTAACCTGGTTGCTGGCTTTTGAGCATTTTCAGCACACTGGAAATATTTGGTCATGTGAGAAGCTATTATGGCACTAATCCAATTCTAAAGTCATTCATGGGATATTTCACTCTAATTCCTTTCTGTAAACATTAAAAAATTAACTGTGTGATGAAATATGTGGATATAGCATCGTTTCACATATACCCCCAAAAGTCATTTATAGGGCCAAAAGAAGGGAAAATGGCCTTTATCATCCTTCCCCTACATTTATATCATAATTCAAACATGGCAAACAGGTAAATCATGATTTCTGACATAAAAACATGCAAGAAAATCACATTGAAAATCCCCCATGCCGGGGTAAGTATTACCATTTACCACCCAACAGACATACATGTACTGGTGAAATTCTGGCCGAGTATGGAGAAGAAATACACAAACCCTTTACAACCCTTTAGATCTAGTTATATCCTGATGGAGAATGACAAATAAATTAAGAACAATATCTATCACTTGGTTGTCATTACATCTTTAAATTGGAGCGCCAATAACCATATAACCATCAACATCAAGCATATAAACTGACAATATATTCTGGATCATATTTTGGCAAATACATCCACGTACTATTGTGTGTATGGAAGAGCTTAGCAGCATGTTTGCACTGCAATCGATGTTCTTCCAGTGTGCTGCGTCGCATGAGGCCACAGGCAGTGGAATTGGGGCACAGAACCATGGCAAAGGGGCAGCTGTCTTCATGGCTTTTTCTCTGACCTGCAACCACAGCAGTTCATCACAAATCAAATGTAGCCAAGAATGCAAAATTCTACAACAGTGGCATGGTCTGAATCAAATATCATCAAACACTCATATATAAAAATATCATACCAGTTAATCAAGTCCTACATCATACATTGAGATTTGACATAGGGTAGAAGTAACAGGGGCCAGTTTAAAAAAAAAAAATTATCTCTCAGTCATTCTTGTTTCATGATTTCTTACTGTTTTGCTTTGCATGCTTGCTCTAATTTCCTTTTATCATCAATGAACATAAATCCTACTAATCAAAACCTTGAAAAGTTTGTTGTATTTTGAGATCACTATCAAGCAGTTCTTTTAGCTTGTTAAGACTTTGTGCAGTTTTCATGTTTTATCAGAATAACTCTTAACAGACATTTTGTCTGCATTGATATTGTCTAAGTTATTCAATCTTTTATATGTCTGGATTAAATATCCTCTTAATCTTCTTCCTTTCAACAACAGCAGTTGCAGGTATCTTCACTGTTTAAAGTATGTCATATCTCTGCATTCTTTAACTATTTTGGTGGCTCTCCTTTGAATCTTTTTCAAAGCAATAGGTTGTCTCTAAATGTGGATACCATACTACATTTCCATACTCTATTATCTATCTGCGTTCAAACTAGGGCTCTGTACAATTTCGATAAAAGTCTTTATCGATGTAATCAAAGGACCTTTCATCTACACCTATTATTTGGTTTGCTTCAATAATTGCATTCTGTATGTGTGGACCAAAGGATAATGTTTCATCAAAATTACTCCCTGATCTTTTTTCTACCCAACAAACAGTAATAGGATTTATGCTGTTGCTAAAATTCACTGCATATTCATGTTTAGGATGTTTTCTTCCAATGTTTAAAACATTACATTTTTGAATGTTAAAGATTCCAAATCTCTGTCCATTCCTGTAAAGTATCAAAGTCCCTTTGTAGTTTCCCACTGTTACCTGTGATATTGTAAAGTCTTGTATCATCTGCAGAGATTTTACTTGTACTTTTCACATTTTCTGACAGATCATTGATAAATAATGTAAAAAGAATTGGACCTAGTATACTGCCTTGTGGAATACCACATAAAATATCAGCTACTTGTGAGCAGGAGTTCCAAAGTCTTACCCTTTGTATTCCACCTGTTAAAAAGTGCTTTATCCAGACAAGGAGTTTACCCTTAATTCCATATGCTTCTAGCTTGATAACAATCTTTTGTGAGGTACTGTATCAAACACCTTCTTAAAATCTACATATACTACATCTATTGTGTCTCCATTATCTAACTTAGTTGTAAAACATTCCATTACTTCAAATAACTGCATTACACATTATCCTTTTCTTCTAAAACCCTGTTGACATTCAGAGTACAAGTTATTGTTCTGAAAGTGCTTAACTATGTCACCCAGAATTATAGATTCTAAAACTTTACAAGATATGCATATTAAATGTACATGTCCGTAATTTCCTGGATCCATTTTTGACTCACTTGTGTAAACAAAGTGAGTCTATGTCTGTGTGTGTGTGTGTCCGTGGTAAACTTTAACATTGCCATTTTCTCTGCAAATACTTTGTCAGTTGACACCAAATTTGGCATAAAAATAGGAAAAATTCAGTTCTTTCTGTCATCTTGTTTAAAAGAATATTGCACCTCTGGGATGAGCACAAAAAAATAATAAAAGAAGCCAAATTATATGCAAACTGAATTTACTGTTTTTTCATATTTTTTTTAATTCTCTAAACTTGGCACTTTGATCTGATATTCTGACACAACAACAAGAGTAGACATTTTTATCATTTTTTGTTCAAACAGGAATTTCTTTTGCTAAGCATGGAAGTTATATTTATTTTGCATGTCTTTGGTGCTGATAGTAAAAAAGGGAAATTAATCTGTAATTAATGCTAGGGGGCTTAATTTGCTTTAAACTGATCTTTCTCATCTCAGACATTACATTTTGAAATTATACTCAATACATAAAAAGCTTGTGTGTTTTACTCTCAGTGTACAGGGCTTTCACTATGTTCATTTGCCCAAGTGGTCTTTTTCGGAAAATACTAAAATCAATACGACGAGTTGACTTTATAGATCTATTGGCTGAACCCTGAAGGACAAGGGCAAAAATCAACTGGTTGCATACACATATTTATACATATTCAAAGTGCGTGCTCATATTCTTCACGAACGCGAATGACGCCATTTTGATTCAAGTTGTTGACCTGCCCGTTCAATCCTATATTCAATCGACAACACATGATAACATGTGATGGAAAGTTGGAGAAGGAGACTGTTAAATATTTATTCAGAGAAAGCTTTGTGAACGCCTCATCATTTACTGGATTATGTCCCAAACTGCCATAAAAATATCCCGGCATAGAATCAGTCGGAATTCACAGTTTAAAATAATAAACCATGAGCGTTTATACCCCTGAATTGATGAAACGCAAAAATTTCCTGTCTTACCTTTTCTCAAAATGAAGTCCTTTTCACTTCATACGACGTTTAGAAGTACTTGTACTTGACTCTACATGTTATTAGTTTAACAAAATACTCAATTTTCATATCAACTTTAAAACTATAAAACTAGAATGAACATAAAAGAGAAATTGAATTGACCGTGTCGTACGATTCCTGGTGGGTGTAACTAAACTTGTACATCTATCTAGATCCAGAGAAAACGGCTAAATGTTGCAGTGTGATTGCGGGGATAGCCACGTCTCCTTTACCACGGACTTAAAAAGATTTTTTAATTGCCCTTAAAGATTTTTTGAATGCCCAAGATACATCAGAATAATATTAAACAGCGTTCTCACTGCGAATACCGCAATCGATTTATCGCCCTTTAAAAAAGCATGTTTAAATGTTATATTTTTTAACATCAGTTAAGGAGCCACGATAGTGTAATGGATAAGGCAGTTTCTTCTCATCCGAACACGCAGGGTTCGAATCTGCCGTTAGGACTTCTTCTTTTTTTTTTTTTTTTCATTTAACCTGAAGCTTTATAATAACAAATACAGAACACATTTTAACGATTAGATTTTTTTTTTTTTAAGTGTATCACAAGTGAGTCTTGAAGGCCTTGCCTCTCTTGTTAATCTTTATTTTTATCTTTATCATTCAGGCATTTCAAAGTGAAGATGATAATTTCCATACAATAAAAAGTCTATTTCAACCTCCACAGAATAACACCCAGAAAGAAAACAAACAAAATACAGCTGGAAATAGCATGCTTATTGTCTGATATATACCTGTAAAAGAAAAGAAAATGGCTTACAAGCTTATGATAACAATAACAACACCTGTAGTCATGAAAGTGAGTAACTGTCCCTGCAATGACATGTGGGTTTGGTCAAGATAAAAAGTTAATAACTTTGTCAGAGAGTGAGCCATCAAGCTTTTCTTACACCTAAGAGAGTCCCCCTTTAGAGGAGAGAGCGCTTTGATGATATTCCCTTCCTCCTGGTTGTAACTGATCCAACAAAGTGTCTGCTATGCATCCACTTTGTTTCCTCTATAAATAAATTGGTCAACTGATCTGTGACAAAAAAATCTTGAAAAAGTAAAAAATATGTGATTCCTGTCTATCGTCTGTCAACACATTTGAGGCAAACCCTCTTTACACGTGTGCTCCAAGTGGTCCAGTTAGCAAATCATTATTGAGAAAAAAGGGTCTTGGAAAATTAACTAGTTGAATGCATGGAAGACATCAGCTGACATCCTGCAAAAAGTGTTGCCATAGTACTGACCTCCTGCATGTATTTCAATTTTTCTTCCATTGGAATTTGGTGCAATGAACTTCTGACCCTCTCCTCCTCTCAGTGTCTTCTTCCGACTGTATGCTCCATTGACATGGACCTGGGCCTTCCTATTGTTCAGGTACTGCGAGATCCACTGGTACATACAGCCAGTCACACCACTCTTCTGGAGCTTCCTCCGGAGGCCATCCTTCCTGACTTTGTTGTATGTCTTTTCCATGTCTGTCCACACCGTCAGTGTATGCTGTTTGTCCTGGAAGCCATCCTCGATCTTCTGGGCTATGTAGGTCACTTGGTCCTCAGTGGAATGATGTTGGCGGAAGCCTGCCTGCTCTGGAGTGATGTTGTTCTTCTTCAGGTGCCAAACTAGGCACGAGTTGATCATACGCTCTAGGAGATTGCCCATGCAGCTGGTGAGGCTGATGGGGCGATAACTATCAAACCTGGCTCTGTCTTTGCCCTTCTTGTGGATGGGCACCATGTCAGCTTCTCGCCAGCTCTGTGGAACATGCCCCGTCTTCCAACTCTTGTTGAAGAGAGAAGGAGTTTGGTCTTTGCTTTGGTGCCAAGGTGTTTTAGCATTTCGTTGGTGACTTTGTCAGGACCTGGAGATTTCTTGTCCTGAAAAGACTTTACAGCTTCTTCAAACTTCAGTTTGAAAGGCCTGTCCACATATTCAGGTTGGTCTTGGTCATCCTGATGATTCTTTATTTCGTCATTGACTTGTTGTTTTCTGTCCTCTGACACAATGATGTTGCTGATCTGCTCATAGATGTCTATGAAGCAGTTTGCTCTCTCCCTGTCACCATCTCCTGGTCTTTTTGAAGCGTGACAGGCACTGACCTTCTCTCTTTGTTGTTCATGGCTTTGTTGAGTTTCCAGGGCTTGTTGCCATCTCTGTTCAGCTTTTTTGTTTTCTCCATCCAGCTTGTTCTTGCAGCCTGGATGTAGGTCTTTCTGTATTTGGCAGTGCAGGCTTTGACAGTAATGTTGTTTTCTTTTGTCAGGTTGTTTTCAACCTCCTCTCTAGTTCTTGTCACACATGATTCAAATTAGGCACAACAAATGGAACACTCCTTTAGAAAGGATACAAGGACTCCCAGTTGAGTTGCTGTCAATAAAAGGTTTAAATTGAATACTGATGATCTGACTCCATTCCCTTCTTCTTAAAAACATGTTTGTCAAGTTGTTTTTAAAAATGACAGAAGACTCAGAGAAAAATATGATCTAATCTTACTCTGTCTTATACAATAAAAGAAAAAAATCCAATCTCCTGAAGTCTGCTCTTGTCATTCTCACCAGCTGTTGGCATCATCCCAGACTCCTATCAGCCAGCTTGAACCAACGAAAGAGAAATGGTACTTTCAACAGACATTATAATCAGTTTCAGGTGGGTGACATTATAACAGGCAAGTTTCTTACCAAGCACAATGATCTCTGGACAGCCAGTGGGATCCAGAACAAGCTTTCCATCTCTGAGGATCAATCCATGTTGACAATGAATCAGCAGATCATCTATCTGGCCAACCACTAGTCTGCACACAATCAGCATATATATATATATATATATATATATATATATATAAAAAAATATATATATAAAAAATAATTTAAAAAAATAAATAAATAAAAATATATATATATATGTATATCAGTATCAGTGGAGCAATGGCCTAGTGGAAATGCACCTGACTGGGAAGCGAGTGTTTGTGAGATCACAATTTTTACTTCCTCTATCCACTAGACATTCAGACCACAGTGTAAATTTTTTTTTTAAATGATGATGGAAGAGTTGGGAATATTTGATATATTAAAAAAAAAAAATTAAAAAAAATAAATATATATATATATATATATATATATATATATATATATATATATATATATATATATATATATGTATATATATATATATAAAATTATGGAAGGTATTAAACTGAGTTGGTTAAGAAAAAGTGTTGTAAATTATGGAAGGTGTTAACTGAGTTGGGCTAAGAAAAAGTGTTGTCCTCTGGCAAAATTATGTAAAACCGATCCATTCTGACAAAATTATGTAATTTAAGTGATCCACTCTGATAGGTACACAAATATTTGCATGCATTCAATACCTAACAAAGCGCACTGAGTAATGCTGCTGATCACGCATCTGCCTAGCAGATGTGGTATAGCATATGGAATTCATCCTTGGATTTGAAGATGACCATGGCTGATCGGTGGCTGTGGATCCAGAGGTGACTGATGAGGCCAATCTGGGCCTTGAAGGCTCGCCCACATGTGGGACACAAGTGAGTGGGTGCTGTCATGGCAGTGGACGCTGCTCGGGCCTTGTGCACAGCAAACTTTCGTTGCACCTCAGTGAAGGGCCTAGCTTCAGCTGCATGGGCTCTTGTGATGATCTTGCTGCACCAAGCTGGACGGCCCAGAGCAAGCATCTCCCACATGTTGATGTAGACGCCCAGGTCTTCGAAGAATGCTTTGAGGCAGTCTTTGTAGCATTTCTTCTGCCCTCCAACTGAGCGCTTGCTCTGACCCAGTTAAACTAACTGACTGACTGAAACCATTCATTGTCTGATTAACTTTTTGTTGTACTGACATTTTAACAATCACCTGAATTAATATTAACTGAGCAACACAAAGAAAATCAAATTTGAAAAAAAACAAAAACAATTATATCAATACAATTTTAACAAGCGAGGCAAGACCTTCAAGACTCACTTGTGTTAACTTAAATCTAATTGTTAAAATGTGTTCTGTATTTGTTATTATAAAGCTTCGGGTTAAAAGAAAAAGAAAAGAGAAAAAAAAACCCGGCAGATTCAAACCCCGCATGATCGGGTGAGAAGAAACTGTCTTACCCATTACACTATCATGGCTCCTTAGCTGACGTTAAAAAATATAACATTTTAACATGCTTTTTTAAAGGGCGATAAATCGTTTGCGGTATTCACAGTGAGAACGCTGTTTAAATCATATTATTCTGGTGTATCTTGGGCATTCAAAAAATCTTTAAGGGCAATTAAAGATTCTTTTTAAGTCCGCGGTAAAGGAGACGTGGCTATCCCCGCAATCACACTGCAACATTTAGCCATTTTCTCTGGATCTAGATAGATGTACAAGTTTAGTTACACCTGGTTGACACGGTCAATTCAATTTCTCTTTTATGTTCATTCTAGTTTTATAGTTTTAAAGTTGATATGAAAATTGAGTATTTTGTTAAACTAATAACATGTAGAGCCAAGTACAAGTACTTCTAAATGTCATATGAAGTGGAAAGAAAGGACTTCATTTTGAGAAAAGTCAAGACTGGAAATTTTTACATTTCATCAATTCAAGGGTATTAACTCTCATGGTTTATTATTTTAAACTGTGAATTCCGACTGATTCTGTGGATATTTTTATGGCAGTTTGGGGCATAATCCAGTAAGTGGTGAGGCGTTCACAAATCTTTCTCTGAATAAATATTTAACGGTCTCCTTCTCCAACTTTCCATCATATGTTATCATGTATTGTCAATTGAATATAGGATTGAACAGGCAGGTCAACAACTTGAAACAAAATGGTGTCGTTTGCGTTCGCGAAGAATATGAGCACGCGCTTTGAATATGTATAAATATGTGTACACAATTGATTTTTGCCCATCACCTTCAGGGCTCAGCCAATAGACCTATAAAGTCCACTCATCGTATTGATTTTAATATTTTCCGAAAAAGACCACTTGGGCGAATGAACATAGTGATAGCCCTGTACACTGAGAGTAAAACACACAAGCTTTTTATGTATTGAGTATAATTTCAAAATGTAATGTTTAAGATGAGAAAGATCAGTTTAAAGCAAATAAACCCCCCCTAGCATTAATTACAGATTAATTTCCCTTCTTTAATATCTGCACCAAAGACATGCAAAAAAAAAAAACTTCCATGCTTAGCAAAAAGAAATTCCTGTTTGAACAAAAAATGATAAAAATGTCTGCTCTTGTTGTGTCAGAATATCAGATAAAAGTGCCAAGTTTAGAGAATAAAAAAAATATGAATATAACAGTAAATTCAGTTTGCATATAATATGGCTTCTTTTTCTTTCTTTTTTTTTTGGTGCCCATCCCAAAGGTGCAATATTCCTTTAAACAAGATGACCGGAAAAAACTTAATTTTTCCTATTTTTATGCCAAATTTGGTGTCAGCTGACAAAGTATTTGCAGAGAAAATGGCAATGTTAAAGTTTACCACGGACACACACACACACACACACACACACACACAGACAACCGAACACAGGGTTAAAACATAGACTCACTTTGTTTACACAAGTGAGTCAAAAAGCAATATATTCAACAAATCAATTGACCAAATATCAATAGCATCAATATCTCAAAAAATGTTTTAACACACACATAGAACAGAATAGAATATGTCTTTATTACCAAGTGTACCGGGGTCACAAGGAATATTGGGGGGGACTGTACTGTACGAAGATAAATCGAAAATCATACACAAACACAGATACAGTAGAAATTAGGATACATACAAGTGCATATCAATATAAAAACTTGTGCATACTGACACATGCACGCACTGCACACACACACACACACACACACACACACTCTCTCTCTCTCTCTCTCTCTCTCTCTCTCTCTCTCTCTCTCTCTCACACATACACACACACACAGATACAGTAGAAATTAGGATACATACAAATGCATATCAATATAAAAACTTGTGCATACTGACACATGCATGCACTGCACACACACACACACACACACACACACACACACATGCACGCACACACACACACATGCACGCACACACACACACACAAACTCTCTCTCTCTCTCTCTCTCTCTCTCTCTCTCACACACACACACACACGTTTGAACAGAAGCTGCATATTACATGTGGATGGGGCTGATGACTAGATCTTCAGGTAGATGGTTGTTGGTTGCACAATTCTATTTATCATACTGGATTTGTTCAAGAGACAGGGCATTGACTGCTTTGTGGAAAAAGCTATTGGCAAAGCAATTGGTTTTCGTCCTTATACTTCTGTACCGTCGACCAGAGGGGAGCATCTCGAAAATCCCAAAAGCTGGATGTGATTCGTCCTGGCTGATTGATTTTGCTTTTTTGAGTAGCCACTTATCATATATATATGTCTTCTAGAGAAGGTAGATCAGCCCCGGTAATCTTGGTGGCAGTTTTTACAATTCTGTTAAGGGCTGCAACTTCTGCCTTTCCGTACCAAACTGTAATAGTGAAGGTTAGCACACTTTCAATGACTGCTCAGAAGAAATCAACCATGATTTCTTTTTTAATTCTGAACTTTTTGAGGTGCCGAAGAAAGTACAGGTGCTGTTGTGCTTTCTTAACAATTTTTTCCGTATTTTTCTCCCATTTCAAATCGTTGGAAATGAACAGTCTGAGAAATTCAAAGTCGCTGATGATCTCAAGCACACTGATGATCTCTACTTGCTTGTCTTTAATGACAAGTGGTAAGGGGTCAGCTCTGACCTTCCTGAAATCTAGAATCAATTCTTTGGTTTTTGATATGTTGAGTTCTAAGTTGTTTTGATCACACCAGCTGACAAGTTCCAGTACTTCTTCCCTATATTTTGACTCATCACTGTTCATAATCAGCCCTTCTAGAGTAGTATCATCGGCAAACTTGACCATGGTGTTACATTTATTTTGAGTTGCACAGTCATGTGTGAATAGTGAGTACAACAGTGGGGATAGAACACATCCCTGTGGGGTGCCTATGTTGAGAATGCATGTGGAGGAAGTGAGGTCACCAACTTTAACAACTTGTGGTCTGCATCTTAGAAAATTTAGGATCCATGCACAAACTGATTCAGGCAGCAAGAGGTCTTTCAGTTTAAAATATAGTTTTGATGGCATTATTGTGTTGAACGCAGACATTGTGTTGAACGCATATATTCACAGATGTGTATCCCCCACCCACCCCCTACATATATCCATGTTTGCACACATACGCCCATTCAGACTCCCCCACCACATCCCCCAAGAACACTTGTATAGTCACAATCTGATCTCTTTCCCCCGCTCCAAAGACATACATGTAAATATTCACACCCACATGCACAAGCTCTCTCTCTCTCACCCCCCCCCCCCCACCCCCCTGCCTCTCCCCCTCACCCCCCCAACACACACACTCTGTCTCTCTTTCTCTATCACCTACAACCCCCACATACACACACATACATATACACACATATACTTGCACTAACATACATAAAAATATAATATATATATATATATATATATATAAGTGTATTTCATTGCACATTTACAGTGTGCAATCATTAAATCAAGGTTTCATAATGTAATCAAGACAATATACTACATGTTAGAGTAGGTCAGTTTCAATAATTAGAGTAATGAGAACTTTGCTCTGCAAGTAAATCTGATGCTATCACCCAAAATGAAACACTAATCTGGATTAAATAAAACAGAGGGATAACTCTCCAGCATTAGGGAAAAAAGTATATAAATTTTTTTTTTTTTTTTTAAAGACCAATCAAATTAGAAAAACCAACCAACTGGATAGCTTTTGATTAATTGCAGTTTTAGTCAGAGACAAATCATTTTTCTTTCCTTGGGTGAAAGACGCTGGACATGGTAACTGAAAGATTAAAGGATGCAATCATATTATGAAGTCTTTGAAATGTGATTGTGTGTCTGAACATTCCAGCAAAAAATGAAGGTTGTCAAGAGGCTCACCACAAACACAGTGGTGGAGGTATCAAAAATCTGCGTAACCTTGCATTAAACCATAACCTGTGTATCAAGTTTCTAGTGGAAATTGATCCCGGGGGGGTTAATGCCTTTCTTTACTGGAAGAGAGAGATCCCACCAATGCTTCTTATTTGAATTTTCTGAGAACTGTTCCTGTCCTAAACTCCAGATAGATTTTGAGAGAATGGTACAGGCTTCAGACACAGAAACAGGAATATTGTAATCAATTGAAACTGAATTGTTCGATGCAGCTTCCTTGGCACAAAGATCAACCATTTTGTTGCCATGAAGATGGAATGTCCAGGAATCCACGAAAGTCTGAACCTCGCATTATTAACTGGTGGATCAAATACAAAATTTTGTAAATAATATCTGCTCGTTCAGATGAAGACTGATTATGTATAGCCATCAAGACTGATTCTAAATCAGATAATATAAGAATTTTTGGAGGTATACGAGGCATACCACTAGAAAAAAGGTGAAAGCCATCTTAACTGCAAACAATTCAGCAGTTAACAACATTTAGTTAAGTGGAATCTCTTTGTAACCAAGCACTCTGCTTGCTTCAGAAACTGCTTCACACATGAGCTATAGCAAATGCCATTTTCGCAATTATCTTGCTGGTCTTCAATGGCTCGCGCAGAATGTGTGACACCATTCCTGGTTTGATGCAAAGCCCATTCTAAACCTATTCTCTATTAAATCAAGTCTCTGTATGAAATATTATATTTGTTGTGCTTACACACACACTTAAATCAGTTAGAAGCACACTTGGTTTCAGTTTAATCATTCGTCAGTCTAAAGATTTCAACAGACGCTAAGCTTACGTCATTTTGTCTCGCCACACACCACTCCATAACTAGCGTCGCTGTACGCGATTGGGTGTGCTGACATCTGTGTTTCTGACACAGCATATTTTATTAATATCTCTTTTGTCGGATCAATAAATACAAGTAT
The DNA here is from genome assembly GCF_041734735.1 of Babylonia areolata. NCBI lineage: Eukaryota > Metazoa > Mollusca > Gastropoda > Neogastropoda > Buccinidae > Babylonia > Babylonia areolata. Next base: position 31,126,175 of record NC_134901.1, on the reverse strand, counting down.
TATATACTGGCAGAATCGTCGCGATTCCATCTTTAAATCTATTCCATTTATGTTTGCCTACGTTAAACTGATTTAACACAGTTTGTAATTTTCTGCGATGAGCTCGCTAAAACTGACCCTCTTCAGGTGACTTAAAGTAAGATTATAAATTTATCGTAAATAAACAACACTTCATTTTATACTCATTAGAAAGTAGGTGTTGAGCTCTTTCTTTTGCAACCTATCCGACATAAATTGGCTCAGGAATCATTTAGAAATCTGTAACTGAACACCTTGGAAGAAACACAGTTCTTGTTGGATTTGGCCTGATTTGAATCAATCTGCTTTTCAGCACACACGATTGTCTTTGCAGTCCGCTTAACTTGCATAAAGAGATGGAGTGGGTGATCAGTGGTCACTTTTCACCTGGTGAGTCACCGGCTAGGCCCTGCTCTCTTTCTCTCTTGCCATGTCGCAAGCAGTGTGTGTGTGTGTGCATTGTCCCAGAGGCTGACATCTCGCTAATATCATTGTCCCAGAGGCTGACATCTCGCTACATATCAATGTAAGTACTAGTGTGTAGAATGTGTTGATTTGTAAATTGTATTCTTCGATACAGTACTTGTGTTCATATGAGTATGTTGATATTGCTTTGTTCAGTTATTGCTTTGTTCAGTTACTGCTTTGACATGTAGTCACAGCTCAGCTATGATTGATCTAGATAATCGCCAAGTCGTCATATGCTTGGAGCAGTATTCCATTTAATTCTTCTTAACATCACAGTCAATGACGTCTCTGGACACTGATAGTTTGTTCGAGAATGTTCTAGTGGATGACGCATTCTTTCACATCTGCTGTCACTGATGAAGGTTAGGTTCCTTATCCCGCTTCAGCAGAGGAGATTTAAATGTTGAGCACAAGCTTAGCTATGTTGATATTTGGCTTTGATGCAATGGATAACTTGTGTAAGTTCATTCACCACTTAATGGTTAAGCCATGATGGTTCTTCACTGACTATCTGGTCTATCAGTTTGCCAGTAAAATACCAAAGCCACTGATTCTATTGTCTTGTTTATTATTCATGTATTATTTCACATGCTGATATCAGTTATGATGCTAGTGTTTCACTGATTCTCATTACTCTAAGATGTGTGTAGTATTCTGTTGTGGTGATTACAAGATAGTGTTGGATTAATATCAGTTATTGGTTAAAACCAACTGTTATGTATCACAGTCTGTTAATTGTAATTTAGTTATCATGCCTTCTATACGGCTTACTCCAGTATAGTGCAACATGATAAACTGATTCATTTGAGTCACTTTGACACAGTATAAGCTTTACCTAATCTATACTGTCAGTGTACTTTCGCTAAATCAGCTTAACTTTAACCACTTTATCTACACAATTTAAATGTATCAGAAATGTCATTTGATGTCAGTGTTTGGTCTTCATGCATATGCATTATCTTATGTTATGTTGTTGCTTATCCCAAACTGAGTGATAGTTTTTCCATGTAATATGTATACAAGTGCTTTACTATTCACTTGTGCTGACATGTTGTACTTATTTTCATGATATATGTTTGTGTCATTCCAGGCACTGTTTTATCTCTTCCTCTATTCTCTTCTTCTCATAACTATTGTAAATAAAATAATAGAAAACCCCCCTTTTGTGACTGGCCTCTATATGTTCCTGGCCTGTGCGCGGGAATTCTTGTCTATCCTTCAATACAGTAAATCATCATTAGTTAGTTCTTTTGTACCGTCCCCTAATAAACCACTCAGTTCACAAGATGGCTACATCTTTTTAATGTTAAATTTGGGGATTACAAAAGCGGCCCCAACTTCAACACCTGTTGCTGCCCTGTATATATGTCAGGTCCTGTGGCCAACACTTTTTGTCTCCTAATACTGAGACAAAAGCACTGCTATACTGAATTATCTATAATGCAGTTTAATTTTTAGCCTGAAGCTCACAAATACAGGAGCAATAAATCATCCAATCAAGCATCCAATCAAGGATGTTTTTGTTTATGTTGCACAGTTGAAGAAGTATGAAATTTGGTGTCCATATAACCCACAATATCTTATTCAAGAGTATTTGCATGTATATCATCCTTTGTGAATTAACTTACTGTTATCAGGTTTTAACCCACAATATCTTATTTAAGAGTATTTGCATGTATATCATCCTTTGTGAATTAACTTACTGTTATCAGGTTTTCTTAAGGGTAAAAATATTTTAAGTAGCAGTCATAAATGTGAAGACATACAGCCACAGTTTCTGTAGAAATGTCAAGAACCAAAAAGTATGTGGGTTACGACGTCCACCTTTAGCGGACATCTTTCTAGTAATTCTCTTGCTTGTTCTTGTAATATTTCAGCTTCAATAATTTCTGCTACAGTGTCTGTTTGCTATTGGAACAAGTAATAGATGGTGTCCACTGTGTAACCCACATCATTTCAGCCACACTGGTTCATAATGAAAGCTTTTTCAGGGTAGCTGTTAAAGCCACTTATTTTCAGTGTTAGAATCATATAGTGGGATGGTTAAACCATACCAGAAAATATATCTGACATATTTTCTGCACTTTTCATTTTTGCATTGCATGTCTTAAAACTGTTTCCAGTATTGTAGAACTGAATGAATATATATATATATATATATATATATATATATATATATATATATATATGGGGGGGGGGGTCTTTTTTGTTTTTGTTTTTCTTGTTTTTTTCTTCTTCACAATTGATCTAACTAAAGCCTTTATAGAACTGACCAAAGACTTTGGTTTAGTTAGCTGAAACAGGCTCTGGATATTCTGTGAATACAAGGCTGCCCACCAAACCTCCTTAAGATGCTGCAGCAGCTCCATGAAGTTCAGATGGGGCAAGTGATGTTTTGTCTGACCCATTCCCAATTTGACAATGGGGTAAAATGAGGCTACATCCTTCCTCCAATTCTCTTTGCTAAAGAATGGTGCCTTTGAACCATCTTGGGCATCAAGTGGAAAGACTGTGACAAACATCTAAAAACATGAAAGTCCTCGCTAATGACCAGATAACTTTGATGGGTGGGATATCTATCATGCATGGAGGACAAACAAATGTCCAAAGCCATTTTCTACGGTGAGCTTTGCCACAGAAAATGTGATAGAAGAGCCCCACAAAAAATGCTACAAAGACCAGCTGAGGTGACAACTCAATGCAGCTGTTATTGCAAAAAAAGGGCTGGGAAACACTACCAAAGACAGGCAGCTGGAGATCAACAACCACAACAGACACTGAGACCTTTGAACCTGAAAGAAGGCTAACTGCGAAGGAAAAGTGCATACAGAGGAAAGAATTGGCTGCCCAGAGCCCTCCAATTCATGGATTTCCTTGCCCTCTGTGTGCCAGGGTGTGTGGCTCGCACAAGAATCAGCCTGCACAGCCACCAGAGGACTTGTCACCAAGGACCTTCTTCTCAATGATCTGAGGAACCTGCCATCATCACTGTAAATGTAAATGCTTAAGAATGCAATACAGAAGCACTTACAAAAATGCAGCATGCACTTTGCACACATAAAAAAACTTATGGCAACAAAAGTGTTGTCCCTGGCAAAATTCAATAGAAAAATCCACTTGTAGTTCTACTGGTAAACAAATACACCTGCAGGCACAAAAAAGAGAAAAGAAAAGGGTGGCGCTCTCACTGTAGTGACACACGGGGGTGTGGCGATACTGCCCCATGTCGATACTCCCCCATACATGTGTGCGTGTGTGTGTGTGTGTGTGTGAGTGTGTGTTGTTGTTGTCTTCTTCTTCTTCTTCTTCAGTTTAGCATCTTTTAGCCACAAGTGTTATTTGACAAAGATACGGGGAAAAGACAGCTACTGGTGAGGGAAAAGTAACTGTTCACGCATATGAGTTAGTGTGTGTGTATGAAAGTGTGTGTGTGTGTGTGTGTGTGTGTGTGTGTGTGTGTGTGTGTGTGTTAGATAATCATAATTGGTGAAATTTTGCTTAAAAAATGAGATTACAATATAACATCCTTGGAACGAAATACAAATGATAACAGCAAGCGGACTTGACTAATCAACAAAGATCTGAATCGGAATGAATAAGCATTGATAAGCAATATAATGTAATGTGATTAGCAACACATACACAGGGTAAAAAGATATCAATAATTGTATGATTTATTTAAGGCATATAGTTTTGGGTGGTGGGGTTATGCATCAGTGTTTGCATGGATTGTTCATGTTTTCTTTGATTGTTTTCACACACACACACACTCACACACAGGGAGAGAGAGCATTTTGCTGCTGTAAGATTTAGCACATATAACTCACGTTATATAATTTGTAATACATAAAATAAAGAAGGAAATTAATCAATTGTGCATGTCAATTACTGCTCGTTGCTTTTTATTTTTTTATTTTTTTAATTCTTTTTTGGGGGGTGGTGGTAAGGCTTCACATACACACAAATGCACATATACATTGATGGACCTCGATATGGTATCACCGACCCGTAAAGTTTATACCCCCCACCCCCACCCCAAACCTTCGGCCAAGCTGTCGTACTATGCTTTGATCCCGCTGCCTGAAACAACTTCCAACCTTTTATGGGCCACTTTTATGGTCCTTTTATGGCCCCATGTTGGAGCTCCCCACCCCAGATGCAGATGTGAAGGGGCTGACGAGGAGACATCACACATAAGACAAAGACCCACATTTAAGAACACACACACACACACACACACACATCGACACAGTGAGCACAACAGACACAAAAGTTGCATGTTTTACGACCCAGCCAAGTGGTGGAGGTAATATGATGGCAAAGATAAAGTGCTAGAGATAAGATAACATAGGGTGCGATCGCAGCCGTGCACGCACACACGCAACCACCCACTTACACACACACACATGCACACACACACACACACACAACTTCAACGTACTCTCTCACACACACACACCTTTTAATACATGCACGCATATACTCACACATACTCACACACGCATGCACACACGAACACACCACCACCATCAGCACAACAACTACAAAACTGTTGTGGTGATTCCTGGTGACATTATGCCGCAACATGTTATAGCCTGCATGCAGAGTCGCCACTGCAGTTGATTTTTTGTTGTGTCCCGCCTGGCATACATCACTGGCGACAATAATCATGTGCATGGCGACAATATGTGCCGCAACAAGTGTAAGCCTCGAGTTCATGAACTAAATGGTTATTTCAATGAGTTCTGACCTGACTGTGTCTTTTAAAAATCTTATGGCGTGAAGAACTGATTTACTATCAACACAAAATAGATTCTGAAAAACGGTTTTCAGAAACAAGATTATACATTTTAACACCATAAAAATTGTTGTGAGTTCAACAGTGAAGAAGAACTTTTTAGAACTTTTCCAGATGAAGTAACTGTTGAGACTTAATGTTTGGAATAACGAAAGCAGCACTTGACCTATTATTTACAACCCCCACCAGAGTAAGCATTACCATTTGCTACCCTACAGATTATTGAATAAATTCACATATACCTACACATGCACGCATATATACAGGAACCCACTCGCATGCCCCCCACCCCCACCCCCTACACAAACACACACGTACGCACACACGCACCCATGCACTCACACACGCACACACTCACACACATGTACACAGAGATAAACACACACGCATATGCGCATGCGCACACACACACATACATACACAAACACTTACACGGACACACATGCATGCATGTATACCTGCATGCCTGAATGTAAAAGTACATATGATATTCATATGCAGAAACCCAAGCTACAACATACGACTGGTTGTGTATATATATATGTATACACTGGCTTACTGGAGGATACATGCTGGCTTTAAACAAGAAAACAGACATACTGACAGAGCCACACACAGGCAAACAGGCAGACAGACAGACAGATACAGACAAACACGCACACACATGCACACACACACACACAGAAGCAGACAGACAGACAGAGCAGACATGCAGAGGCACAGGCAAAGAGAGATACTGCGGCATAATATTGTTGCCGGCGACAATATATGTGCAACCCCTCACTGCATATATTGTCACTCTCCAGTACATAATGTCGCCGGCAACAATATTATATGCAAGGAGGGTGTTAACTACTAAATTGTCACCTCATCAGTTAACCGCTGAATTGTTGCTATTCAGCATGTCAGAGAACTGTAAAAATTTTGCCAGTTGATGACTTATCAGTGGATTGGCGATATTTCAGTTGATTTGGAGACATTTCAGCATTTATTTAGTAATCTATGATCTGTCATTGTTATTTCCTTCACCGACAGTTCATGACTTTAACACTTTGTTTTGCTTTGTAGGCCTCGTGGGAGGAGGGAGGTTATTTTATGTATTTGCATGGTAACTAAGCTCGAAAGCATGTCTATGTTCCCCAAGTTCTACATTCTCCCGGGTTTATATTCTCCACGGTCATTCATGGTCAGTGGCCAGTGGTGGTCAGCAGTGATCAGTGGTGGTCAGTGGTCAGCAATGGTCAGTGGTCAGCAACGGGCATTGGTGGTCGGCGGGCATTGCTGGTCGGCAGTCAGTGGTGGTCAGAAATGGTCAGTGGTCAGCAGTGGACATTGGTGGTCAGTCAGTAGTGGTCACTAGTGGTCAGTGGTGGTTAGCGATCAGTGGTGGTCAGTGGTCAATAGTGGTCAGTGGTGACTAGTGGCCAATAGTGGTCAGCAGTGTTCAGCGGTCAGTTGTAGCCAGTGGTGGTCAGTGGTCTGTATTGGTCAGTGATCAGTAGTGGTTAGTAGTTTCCAATGGTTAATAGTAGTGGTCAGGCACCAACAAGCGATTATGACGACGAGGCTGTGGACTGAAGATTTACACGAACAAGTGCAAGAAGTTTTTGATCAACCCCCCAAGAAAGACATCATCATTGTGCAAGGGGACTGGAACACCAAAGTAGGAGAGGATGCTTACAACAACTGGAAAGGCGCTTGCAGACTGTCCTGCAATGCTGAGTCAAACACAGAGGCCTTAGGCTCCTGGAATTTGCCAGATACAACAGTTAACCACATTGTTATGGCCAGCACAATCGGCGTGCACAAAGCATCCAGAAGGTGGACTTGACACCACACAGATGAAGAGCACCACAGCCAAACAGATTACGCAATTATCAAATAGCATTTTCAGTCAAGTGTAAGCATTGCCAAGACAAGAACTTTGCCAGGAGCTAATGTCGGAAGTGATCATGACCTTGTGGTGCTGACATTCCACCTCCACCTGAAGATTTTAAAAAAACTGGCCACAAAAGAAACTGGCCGCAAAAGAATTATGTTCAACCTCGACAAATTACTGAGATTCTTTCAAAACATCGACCAGCAAAGAAGCCCTGGGTCACGTCAGATGTCCTGGACCTATGTGACAAAATCAGGGAGCTGAAGAAGAGGAAGAATGAGGTAAATGGGGCCAAACAAAACAGAGCTCTCAACCAGATCAAGAAACGCATGAAAAGAGCAGATTAGGAATGGATCGAGGCACAGTGTCAAGACACTGAAGACAGCCTGAACAACAACAAAAAGTGTCCAAGCTTGTGAAAGATCTGACAAGCACCAAACAATGGCATTCCACAATAATTTATCCAAGACAAAAAGACAAAGCAGGGAACGGACTGACAGAGGAGCAGGATATCCCCCCGAAAAGCGCATGCCTTCACCTAATACATGCAATTAATCAATTTCTTTCCTTTCTTAGTAAATTGTGACAAATTAAGTTAACTTTAAAATCATCATCAAAACTGAATCTCATACCGCGGCGAAACTGTGTGAATGTGTGTGTGTGTGTGTGTGTGTGTGTGCGCGCGCGCGCGGGGGGGGGGGGGGGGGGGGGTGGCTGCATGTATGAGTTCGTGTGTGGTTGAGAGTAGGTGGGTGTACACTTGTATCTGAGATAGATAGATAGACAGATAGATAGACAGACAGACAGATAGATAGACAGATAAAAAGAGAGAGAGAGTGAGTGAGTGAGTGAGTGCATATCTGTCTCTGTGTGTGCTCGCACACATGCAAGGGGGAGAGAGAGAGAGAATGTGTTCACGTATGTGTGTGGCTGCATGTGTATGCACGGAATTAATAAATATGGACCGATCAAACACAAACACACACATGCACGCATGCACGCACGCACGCACACTGGCACATTGACACACACAGAAGAGTGCCCACACAGTCTGCGTATAAAACAGACAGACAGAAAGACAGAGAAAGAGACACAGAGAGATGTTCTGTTGAATATTGTATTAAGCTTCTAAATTTGACCATGTTTCTCCTCTCCTTCAGTCTCTCCACTGGTTGCCTGTTTCTGATCGAATAGACTATAAGCTATCCACTCTGACCTTTTCTGCAGTCAACGGATCTGGCCCCAAGTATCTTTCTGAACTCATCCATATCTATACCCCATCTCGCCAGCTCCGTTCTTCCTCTGATACTCAACTTCTCAGGATACCTCACGTCAGAAGTAAGACCTATGGACACAGATCGTTTTCTTTTCAATCACCAAAGACATGGAACAAGCTCCCTGATAACCTCCGTCATTCTGATTCCCTTGTATCTTTTAAATCTCGTCTCAAAACTCACCTTTTCCCTCAGCAATAAGTTCAATTGTGGCAGGTCTACTTCCTTTGCGTTAGCTGTGCTTGACTATGTGTGTATACATATGTATGTGTACATAACTACATGCATGTATATGAATGTGTATTGTGTGTGCGTGTGCGTGTGTTTATGTAAGTTTGTGCCTGCCTATGTGTGCGTATGTGTTAGGGTAGCTGTTAGATACACATGTATGTTAAAATGTATGTATGCAGCGTGTGTGTGTGTGTGTGTGTGTGCATGTGTGTGCACATGTGTGTATGTGTGTGTGTGTAGTCACATTTTGGTGTGTGTACGTAACATAGATGATGTTTTATGTTAACAAAAGCGTTTTTGTAAAGCACCGAGAGCAGATTTCTGGATAGTGTGCTATATAAGGATCCATTATTATTATTATTATTAAGATAGATTGAAAGGAGTGGATGAGAGACAGATTGAATGACTGAACGAATGAAATAATGAAAATTATTTGAATAATGGTACCTGTTTGTGTGCGTCCGGGGGGTAAGGGAGGGAGAAGGAGGGGGGCAAGGGAGGAGGGGGGGCAACGTGGGGAGGGGTTTTGAGAAAGAGTGGTCATGAATGTTCCATGTAACTTGTAATATTTTTCTTTCATGTAAAGCGCCCTGAGCTCTTAGAGAGAAAGGGCACTATATAAATGTACATTATTATTATTACCATCATTATCATTATTATTTTCTGAGAGAAGCAAAAAATATATTTTTCACTGATTCAACCATATTGAAGACACTCATAGTGGTAGGTGGACAGTCAACACACGCATCAAAAGAAAATTAAGGTGAACAGCACAACTCAAGGCGAAGTCCAAGCTAATAACACTGATATAACAGAATAACACCCAGCTGTCCAACAGATGGTTCCTGTCCCTAACCTCAGCTCTCATGTCTTTGAAGACCACTTGCAGGTGATGGTTTCATACAAAGCACGTGTCTATGTTGGTGTACCTTGGTGCAATAAAATCTTTCTTTTCATTTGTCACTCACACACGAGGGTACATTCCTATTCATACTGCCCCATTACTGTGTATTCACACACACACACACATGCACACACAACCAATACTATTACACACTTTCATACACACACACACACACACACACACACACACACACACACACTAATCGAATCCACAGTCATATTTAAGCACACACACACACACACTCATATAAACGTGCACACGAGCACACACACACACACACACACACACACACTAACACACAGACAAACACACACACTAATATAAGAGAGAGAGAGAGCACTGAACACTAAAATGTTTAATGTAATTAGCTGTACAGCTCTAGTGACATGGGGTACAAATCAGAACAAAAATGGTGAACACAATGAAACAAAATCGGATAGGGAAAAAAAAAGAAAAAAAAAGACGAGAGAGAGAGAGTTTGACAGACGAGGGGAGAGAGACAGAAAGACAGAAAATGAGAGAGACAGAAAGACAGAGATACAGACATACAGACAGACAGAAACTGACAAACAGTGGGGGAAGAGAGAAAAAAATGAAAGAGAGAAAATGAGATAGAATCTGAGAGACAGAGAGAGAAACACAGAGAGAGAGAGAGAGAAACTGAGAGAGAGGGGAAGGGAAGAGAGAATAAAAATGAAAGAGAAAAAGAGAGAGAGAGAATCTCTGAGAGACATACAAAGAGAGAGAGATGGCCCATGTAACTACAAAGCAGCGAGCCCACACAATAATTGCGGGCCCCAACATACAAGTCGTGCACTGCTGCTCAACTCTGATGGTGGACGGTTGTAAGAAGAGAACACATAACACATTCATCATTCCACAACACATCTTTGATCAAGCAAAAAGCATTATCAGTCACAACTGTACCTACATACAAGTGTATTTGCCTGTTTCTGGATCTTTTTGAGAGGGATTAACGAGCCGGGGGAGTATTGACAAAGGGATGAATCGACAATGGGCAGTATCACCTTGGGGGAGTATCAACACGGGGGAGTATCGACATGGGGGAGAATTAGGCTGACCCCATGACACAATCTCCCAGGGGAGAACAGTCAAAATTTTACAGAAAAATGTGTTGTGAAAAAAGAATAATACAATTTATGAAAAATATGCAATAGCGATATGGGTTTGCAGTTTTCCACACATTCCCTTGGTTGAGACTAAATGATTATCAGAACTATGGGTCATGACACTGATCTTTTCATTTCATGGTAAAGATACTACAACTGTGCTCAGAAACTGCTGTCATGAAGAGTTGCAGAATTTTGCCCATGCACACACACAAAAAGTGTCACGCACACACACATACTGTATGTACATAAATGCATGCACACAAACACATATGCACACACATAAACGCACGCACCAGCTTGAATGCACACACAAATTGCAAGAGTAATGCCCCTTGGTGGTTTTCCCAGCAAGAAGCAACTGCGAGACAAGGCATATATATTCTAGGTGCTAATGCTACGTCTACCTTATAAATGATAAACTGATCTGGAAGCTACAATCCTTCCAGTGTCTATCTAATGAGAATTGGAAATAATTAAGAGTTCCTGCAGTAGAAATGTGATTAAGCTAGTTGTGAATAATAGTTCTGTTCGTGAAGTGTGAAGTGAGATGAGATCTGTGTTTGGTTAGCTTCAGTGCATGTCCTCCTGTGTGTGTACTGCCATATGAAGTGTGAAAAAATTATGTGTGGTTCTTTGGTCGTAATGTCTATGCAGATGTTATATATATATATATATATATATATATATATATATATATATATATATATATACATGTCTCAATCATAATCACTATCACACATTTCCTACACTCAAGACTCGGAAGCTTCAGATTTCTCAGTTTGAGTTATTGGAGGGGGTGGGGGGGGGGGAGAAAAAAAGAAAAACAACAACAACAAAAACACGGAAAAAATACAAACCTATTGATAACAAGCTGCTCCTTGACACACGCGGCATTATCCACTGGACAATCGGCAATTGTGTCGGCACACAGCCGACAGAAGGTGTGGCCACAGGATATGTTGATCACTGGCTCTCGATAAATGTTACCACACACCGGGCACTTCAAATGATGACTACCTTCCTCTACATATTTTGTCATTTCTTCTGTCTCTGCCATCCTCAACGAGCTGACATAGTCAACTTTGTCCGCGCACTTCTTTAACTACGATAATATGTAGTCTGTTATTTTATGGTCATTTGTTTTGACAGTCCCAGTTTCCCTCGGTCACTCCTCTGTCCAGGAAGTGAAAGTTATCCTCAAATGGGGCAATTCTGAATGGATCAAGTCCCAAAGATAAACAAAATTAATTATTTTGCTGTGGTCCCATAATTATTATTAGTACTAGTACCAGTAGTAGTTGTGGTGTAGGGACAGACAGTTTGACTGCCTTGGCCTCACGGCCTTTTTATGTCCACTTCAATATCTGTCTCCTTTTATTTGTAGGACTCACATATGATTTCATTTACTTTCAAAGTCTGTAAATGTTCCTTTTGAATTGATGTTCATGTCAAAGAGATTTTCTAACACATTAGTATTTGGGGCAAGTTTAGTTTCAATTGGTCTTCTTCTTTCCTTGAACATCCACCATCATCATTTTGATGGTTCTGATGTGAAAAGAACTGGGGGTTTCCACTAGCTAGGTTGTTTTGTAGAACTGGCAGTTTGGGACTTGGGTGGGGTAGGGTGGTGGTGGTAGAGGAAGAGGAGGCGGGGGGGCAGGTGGGGGGCGGGGGGGGGGGGGGGGGGGGAGATGTGCTGGTCGGTCAGATTCGGGACTTGAAGCACTCCACCGAGGTTGAGGAGATAACCTCTGGAGGCAGGCTGTTCCAGTCCCTGACAGTCCTCGGGAAGAAGGAATACTTCCTGTAGTTCGTATTACAGGCCGGGTGGACGTACGTCTCCGTGTGTGACTGTATTGTGGACCGTGCAGGGATGTTTGGTGTGGACCTGAATGGAGTGTTGATGCTGACCTCTTCACGATTGTATTTGAAGGTGGTCAGCCTTGCTGCTCTTCTTCTGTCTGCTAGGGTAATGGAGTCTCCCGTCGGACCGACGGACGAGTAGGCAGGCAGGCTTATCTGTCGGTGTGTGTCATCACATGGGAGAATAGGTCGATTCTGGATGCGCAGGACTTCCCACAGGTGTTGCAAGGGAAAACGTCTCCAGAAGTTGAGCCCTGCTTCCTTCGCTCACGCTTCTCCTTAATGGCTAGCGTTCTCTTATTTTCAAACGTCTATATGCCACTAGAGCACAGCATCCTCCAGCGAGAGCGGTCAAGGGCATCAGTTTCCCAGGAAGCGATTTCTATGTCACCGGTTTCGAGTTTTGTCTTCAAGGTGTCCTTGAAGCGCTCAGTCAGGGTCTTCTAAGTTCGCGGTGGCCTTCCTTCAGCTTGCCATACAAGAGCATCTTCGGGATCCTGCTGTCTGTCATGCGGACAACGTGTCCTGTCCAGTGTAGCTGGCACTGGATCAGCAGGCTTTTGATGCAGGGTAGGCCGCTCCTCTTTAGGACCTCAGTGGAGGTTGGAGACCCTGTCTTGCCACTTTATGCCGAGGATCAAGTTGTTGAATGTGACGGCGATACGTCGTCCATGTTTCACAGAGGTACAACAAGGTGGTCAGCACAACAGCTCTGTAGGTTTTGATTTTGGTGCTGAGCCTGATGCCTTTGTTGTTCCACAGCCTGGGCCAAAGGCGGAGCTGGCCTGCATCAAGGGCTCCGTTGCTGCATAGGGTGCTGCCCAGGTAGCAAAACTTGTCAACTGACTTGATCTCTGTGTCATCGATCTTGACTGCAGGTGTGGGGGAGGCACTGGCGTTCTGTGAGCTAGCCGGTTGGTACATGGACTCAGTCTTGCTGAGGCTGATGGTGAGTCCAAAGCGCCTGCAGGAGGTTGAGAACCTGTCCATAATGAACTCCATGTCCTCATGGGTGTGTGCAGCAAACGCGCAGTCATCAGCAAAGAGAAATTCTCTCAACAGTGCCTCAAACACTCTGGACCTGGCGTGGAGTCGCCGCAAGTTGAAACGTTTGCCACCTGTGCGAAACTGGATGTAGATGCCCCGGTCACAGTCTCGGAAGGCATCAATCAGCATGGCAGAGAAGAGAATGGAGAACAGTGTGGGTGCCAGGACGCGGCCCTGCTTCACTCCATTTACCACAGGGGACGGATCCGACATGTCAGTATTTTCCTGTACTCTCGCCTGCATGCCATCATGGAATGACACAATCAGCTGGATTAGGCTCTCTGGGCAGCCAACTTTAGGAGGATCTTCCACAGACCACGGCGGTTCACGGTGTCAAAGGCCTTCGGTCTACAAAGACCATGTGGAGCTCCTTGTTCTGCTCACGGCACTTCTCTTGCATCTGGCGTACGGCAAAACATGTTCCCTGCCTGAGCGGAAGCCGCACTGTGCTTCAGGGATGACTGTGTTGGAGACATGGTCAACCAGTCTGTTTATTATGATGCGGGCGAAGATCTTGCCGGCGATGCAGAGGAGAGATTCCACGGTGGTTATCGCAGGATGTTTTATCTCCCTTCCGTTTGTAAATGTGGACAATTCAAGCATCCTTGAAATCCTGGGGGACCTCCCCTCTCTCCCAGATAGACTGGAACAGGGCAGTCAGCTCGTCTGTCAGCACCTCGCCTCCATACTTGTAGATGTCAGCCTGGATTCCATCCACTCCTGGTGCTTTTCCTGACTTTGTCAGCTTCAGGGCCTTCCGGGTCTCGGCCTTGGTGGGAGGGGCAGCTAGCGAGTCATTGACTGGTAGCTGTGGTAGGGCTGCAATTACCTCGTCAGATATGAACGAGTCCCTGTTGAGGAGGGTGTTGAAGTGCTCTGCCCAGTGGGCAAGGATGTCTTTCTTGTCTGTCAGGAGGGTGGACTGGTCCAAGGTTCGGACAGGAGTTGATCTTGTGAGTCTCGGCCCATACACAGCTCGGAGACCATCATGGAAGGTCTTCATGTCGTGAGCATCAGCAGCGCACTGAAGCTCTTCGGACTTTCTCTCCCACCAGGTGTTCTTCATCTCACATAGCCTCTTCTGTACGAGATGCCTGGTTTGCAAGAACTGGTCCTTCTTCCTCTGGCAGTCTTTATCGGAAATGTGATCCTGATGCCGTATATACAGTGTGCCCAGGAGCTTGGAGTTTCCAGAGTCGTTCTCGTCAAACCAGTCTTTATGGCTCCTCTGTACAAAGCCGAGTGTGTCAGCTGCTGCTGTGTACACAGCATCTCTAAAGGTGCTCCATACCTCTTCTACATCAGTCGATACAGGAAAATTATTGGAGAGCTGCTTGGATTTACTGCTGCAGCACGTCCTTGGTGATAGGGAGTCGGTGGATGTTCAGCTTCCTAGGGGGTTTCTGCCTGGGTAGGTTATTTCAGATCCCTGTTGTAATGGAGAGGTTGGTACACATGTAGTATGTGCGAGAAAGCTGATTTGATATCCCTTTGGTAAATGTGATCCTGATGCCGTATATACAGTGTGCCCAGGAGCTTGGAGATTCCAGAGTCGTTCTCGTCAAACCAGTCTTTATGGCTTCTCTGTACAAAGCCGAGTGTGTCAGCTGCTGCTGTGTACACAGCATCTCTAAAGGTGCTCCATACCTCTTCTACATCAGTTGATACAGGAAAATTATTGGAGAGCTGCTTGGATTTACTGCTGCAGCACGTCCTTGGTGATAGGGAGTTGGTGGATGCTCAGCTTCCTGGGGGGTTTCTGCCTGGGTAGGTTATTTCAGATCCCTGTTGTAATGGAGAGGTTGGTACACATGTAGTATGTGCGAGAAAGCTGATTTGATATCCCTTTGGTATTATACAGGACAGGTTATTTCAAATGTACCCTATGTGGAAAGTCCTACTTGATATCGTCGTAACACGGGACAGGTTATCTAACATACCCATGGGAAAGGAAAGGGTATGACACAACCAGAATATATGCCAGAGCATGTTTCACACCCTCGGTATACGGGGATGATTCTTTCAGATTCCTCTTGTAAGGGAAAGGTGATCTCAGAACCAGAACGAGTACCAAAGCTTATTTCACATCCTCGATTTTCGGAAAAATTTATTTCACATTCTTATGGTAATAGACAAGTTAATTAACATCAATTGTATATGGAAAAGGATTTTTCACATGTAGTCTTATTTCATATTGTAGTAATAAGGGACAGGTTATGTAAGGGCATGGTTATGACACAACCGGAATATATGCCAGAGCTTGATTGATACGGGGAATTTTTATTTCTGATCCCTGTTTTAAGGGTAAGGACACAAATAAAACGTGTTCCAAAGCTTATTTCACATCCTCGGTTTACGGGACAGTTTATTTCACAACCCTGCGGTAATGGACAAGTTAATTAACATCAATGGCTTAAGGGAAAGCATATTTCACATGCAATATGTTCGAGAAAGCTGATTTCATATCCCTGTGGTATATAGGACAGGTTTTTTCAAATCATCAGGGTAATGGACAGTCCATTTCACATCTCCCCTGACTGGAAAATCTTCATATTGTTGCAATACGGGACAGGTTATCTAACATCCCCATGGTAAGAGAAAGGTTATGACACAACCGGAATATATGCCAGAGCATGTTTCACACCCTCTGTATACGGGTACGTTTCTTTCAGATTCCTCTTGTAAGGGAAAGGTGATCTCAGAACCAGAACGAGTACCAAAGCTTATTTCACATCCTCTGTGTACGGGACAGCTTATTTCACATCCCTGTGGTAATGGGATATGGGAAAGGATATTTCACATGCAATATTTTCGAGAAAAATGATTTCATATCACTGTGATATACAGGATAGTTCATTTCAAATCATCGTGGTAAGGGAAAGGCTATTTCACATATACCCAGTCTGGAAAGTCTTGTTTCATATCATCGTAATCCGGGACAGGTTATCTAACATCCCCATGGTATGGGAAAGGTTATGACACAACCGGAATATATGCCCTCGGTATACAGGGAAGGTTGTTTCAGATCCCTGTTGTAGGGGAAAGGCCATCTCACAACCAGAACGTGTACCAAAGCTTATTTCACATCCTCGATTTTCGGAAAAATTTATTTCACATTCCTATGGTAATAGTTAATTAACATTAATTGTATATGGGAAAGGATATTTCACATGTAGACGAGTTGCCTGGTTTGCAAGAACTGGTCCTCCTTCCTCTGGCAGTCTATGTGATACTGATACCGTATATACAGTGTGCCCAGGAGCTTGGTGATTCCAGGGTCGTTCTCGTCAAACCAGTCTTTGTGGCTCCTCTGTACAAAGCCGAGTGTGTCAGCTGCTGCTGTGTACACAGCATCTCTAAAGTGCTCCATACCTCTTCTACATCAGTCGATACAGGAAAATTATTGGAGAGCTGCTTGGATTTGCTGCTGCAGTAATTGGTGATAGGGAGTCGGTGGATGTTCAGCTTCCTAGGGGGTTTCTGCCTGGCTGGTTGGAGCTTACGTGCAAGTCTGATGTTCATCTTGCTGCGCACCTGGCGATGGTCCCGGCGACCAACATAGTCCAGCATGTGCCATTGCTTGGAGTGGGGATGCATCCATGTGTTCTTGTACCTGTCCGCTTGTTGGAAGAGGGTGTTGGTGATGGTCAATCCATGCTGCGCACAGAGCCAGAGCAAAAGCAGTCCGTTGGAGTTGCACTTGCCAGTGCCGTGCTGTCCTAGGACTTTTGGCCACGAGGAGAAGTCCACGCCAACGCGGGCATTGAAATCCCCAAGGATGATCAGCCTGTCCTTTCTGTCTACCGCTGAAATGGTGCGGCTGAGCTCCGCGTAGAAAGCTTCTTTGATGTCATCAGGGTTGGTCATCGTCGGGGCATAGCAGCTGATGACTGTGGAGAAGCGATCTGTGGAGAAGCGATCCACGTGGAAGACCTTTAAGCTGTCGTGCAAGTTTGGTTCATATGGCAAAGCCCACGCCTGAGGTTCTTGGGGTGTCATCTGGCTTCCCATTACAGTAGAAGGTGTAGCCCCCTCCAACTTCCTCCAGCTGGGTTCCACCCGCAAACCTGGTTTCGCTCAGGGCTGCTATGTCTATGTGGGAGGGTGGACACCTGTAAGCGATCAAGCATTCTAGCAATGAGCGCTGTGCGCCTTTCTGGTCTGTCGTCTCTGTCTAAAAGGGTGGGAACATTCAAGGCACCCAGTCAGGGCATGACTCCTGGTTCTTTTCTTCTGTTGTTTTCGACCGCTAGTGTTGGATGTCCAACAACAGATACTAGGTGAGACAGGTTTCATTTAGGGATCCTTTTATTTCCACTTCCCCATGTGGGGAGAGCAGTGCTGTCCCTAAAAAGGGCTGCTCTGACACTGTGGGAGGATAAGGGCGCCGCATCTGCCCCAGTCTACGGCGGACTACCATCACCCCACAGCCGCCTGCGTGCAGAGTCGTGACTAGAAACTGCCAGCAGCATCCTCTGCCTGTCCCCGTTACCACTTCTCCATCGCCACAGGGCTTGGGAAAGCTGGGTGTTGAAGGGCTAGCTCGTCGTTCCGACATTAGCCTGGTTGCCTGGTGACTTCTTTTTTGTGAACAGTTGTACAGTCCCTTCCCCACTCTCTCGCCTCAGTCCCACAGGTGCAGATACTGCCGCGTGTAGGACGGGGCAGGTGCAGGTTTTTTCTTCGGAGTTCCGTCTCCAAGAAAGACTTCCAGCCAAGGATAAGAGCTCCCCCTGCCCTTTGGTTATCCTCTTCCGCCTTCACAGCCGTTGGGAAAGGTTTCCTCCTCCGCCTGGTCCGTCGTTGGGAGACATCACATGTGGCAGGTAGTACTGGACATGGTACCAGTAACAAGGGCTATGCCCCTGACCTGACATGTTTGCTAGGGTGGACCACTGTAGATGTCAGCATTGAGTCGACACTTGAGGTGTGACGGTGGCGGTACACAACCCATCGAGCTGCACGGCGTTGGACTTTTTCAATGCTGTCGATGTTTTTGGTGGTGTGGGGGTCCCAGACAGCTGAGGCATATTCTAGAGTGGGGCGAACTAGGGCTTTGTAGGCTATTTCTTTGATGTTGATGGAGCCCACTCTTAGGTTCCGCCTGAGAAACCCTAAGGTCTTGTTCAGTTGCCCTATTTGTTATATTTGAGATATGGGTGCCCCAACTCCAGGCAAAACGCCTACAAGGTGTTGGAGCAAGACGGACACTAGTGGGTTTTTGCCCCTTCGCTGGGCGTTTTATCCCCTTTAATTCGGCCATCTCACAACCAGAACGAGTACCAAAGCTTATTTCACATCATCGGTGTATGCGACAGTTTATTTCACATCCTTATGGTAACGGACAAGTTTTTTTCATATCCTTGGAAAGTTTATTTCAGATCTCTCTTGTAAAGGAAAGGTCATCTCACACCAGAACGTGTACCAAAGATCATCCGTTTAAGGGACAAGCTATTTCACATCCATGTGGTAATGGACAAATTATGTAACATCCATGGCATATGGGAAAGGACAGTACACATGCAATGTGTTCGAGAAAGCTATATCCCTGTGGTATACAGGACAGGTTATTTCAAATCATCGTGGTAAGGAAAAGGCTATTTCACTTGTACCCTATCTGGAAAGTCTTGCCGTCGTAATGCGGGACAGGTTATCTAATATCCCCATATATGGTAAGGGAATGGTTATGAAACAATGGAATATATACCAGAGCTTGTTTCACACCCTCGGAAGGTTATTTCAGACCCCTCTTGAAAGGGAAAGGCTATTTCACATGTGGTGGTGTGTCCATCGAGATTGATGATGACCATCGTTGTCATCCAGATGGGGGATGGGGGGAGGGTGGTGGTGGGGTGGGGGGAAGGATGCTCATGAATCTATCTGTGAGTGCGCAGATGGCTGAATAGTCCAATCTGCGCAAGAAATGTTCGCTGACAGTTGGGGCAGACAAAGACAGGCATATCATTGTCAGGGAGCTTGTTTGCCCGTGACTTTCTGGCCTGCCTCTTCTCAACAGCTGCAGCAGTCCTGTTGGCCTCGCACAACCTGGCGCCTTTGTGCACAGCAGCGCGCCATTTGTCACGGTCCACTGCAGATTCCTCCCAGGAGTCAGGGTTGATATCAAACGCTTTCAGAGAGACTTTCAGAGTATCTCTGAAGCGCTTCTTCTGACCTCCGTGTGATCTCTTCCCTTGTTGCAGCTTGCCATAGAAGAGCCTTTTGGGCAGCCGATGGTCTGGCATGCGCGCCACGTGTCCAGCCCAGTGAAGCTGGGACTGCATCAGGATGGTGAAGATGCTGGGAAGGGTGGCTTTTGCGAGCACCTCTGTGTCAGGGGTCTTGTCTTGCCACTTGATGTTCAGTAGCTTCCTGAGGCATGTTGTGTGGAAGTGGTTCAGCTTCTTGGCATGTCGTTGGTACACTGTCGAAGTTTCGCAGGCGTACAGTAGTGTGGGGAGAACTACTGCTCTGTAGACCTTTAGCTTGGTCCCAAGACTAATGCCTCTTCTGTTCCAGACATTTGCATTGAGTCTACCAAAAGCTGCGCTTGCTCTTGCAATCCTGACGTTCACTTCATCGTCGATTGTCACATTTCGTGACAGTGTGCTGCCAAGGTATGTGAACCGCTCCACCGCACTGAGTCTCTGACCGTTGACTGTGATGTTGGGCTCAACGTAGGGTTTCCCTGGGGCTGGCTGATGGAGAACTTCAGTTTTCCTCGTGCTGATGGTAAGGCTGAAGTTCCTGCTGGCAGTGGCAAACTTGTCGACGCTGAGTTGCATGTCAGCTTCAGATCCAGCGTTGAGGGCACAATCATCAGCAAACAAAAAGTCTCTGTCATGACCTTCGTTTTTGCTTGAAGCCTTCTGAGGTTAAACAGCTTGCCATCTGTTCGGTACTTTAGGCCGATTCCAACATCGCCATCTCTGAAGGCATCAGTAAGCATTGCAGAGAACATGAGGCTGAACAGCGTTGGAGCCAGGACGCAGCCTTGCTTGACACCATTTGTGACAGCAAAAGGAGCAGATGTTTCACCATTGTCCTGGACTCGAGCCTGCATGCCTTCATGGAACTGGCTGACCAAGGAAATAAATTTCCGAGGGCATCCGTACTTGGCCATGATCTTCCACAGTCCCTCTCTACTCATGGTGTCGAAGGCCTTAGTGAGGTCGACATAGGTGGAGAACAGACCAGCATTTTGCTCCTGACATTTCTCTTGCAGCTGCCTTGCAGCAAACACCATGTCAGTGGTTCCGCGCTCTTTCCGGAATCCACATTGGCTCTCAGGCAAATGACCTTGGTCAAGGTGTGCTGTGAGGCGGTTAAGTAGGATCCTGGCAAGTATCTTGCCTGCGATGGAGAGCAAGGAAATGCCCCGATGGTTATCACAGGCTTGCCGGTTCCCCTTTCGCTTGTACAAGTGAATGATAGATGCATCTTTGAAATCCTGGGGGATCGTCTCTTCTTTCCACATGAGTGAGTACAGCTGATGGAGCTTCTCAGTCAGCACAGTGCCTCCATCCTTGTAGACCTCTGCTGGTATGGAGTCTGAGCCAGGTGCTTTGCCACTGGATAGCAGACGGATTGCTTTCTGGGTCTCAAGAAGTGTTGGCGGATCGTCCAGTGCTTCGTTGGTGGGGACTTGTGGGAGACGGTCTATGGCTTCATCATTTATGGAGGAAGGGCGATTTAAGACACTGTTGAAGTGCTCAGCCCATCGTTCGAGAATGTTCTCCTTCTCGGTGATCAAGGTATTCCCATCTGCACTGAGGAGGGGGGGGGGTGATCCTGAGGATGTGGGGCCGTAGACTTCTTTTAAGGCATCATAGAACCTCTTCATATCGTGCCTGTCAGCATATCCCTGGATCTCATCAGCTTTGTCACTCAGCCACTTATCCTGCATCTGGCGTAACTTTTGCTGAACAGTCCTGCGGATGTCATTGTATGCATCCTTTTTTGACTTTGGGTTGCTCAGGTGGGCTTGATGCAGACGGCGTTTCTCATCACAGTTTTCATCAAACCAGTCTTTGTGCTTTCTGGTCATGGGTCCCAGGGTCTCTGAAGCTGTACTATAGATCAGCTCACGCAGGGTCCTCCAGTCAGACTCCACATTCTGGTTGTCCAGAGAGGCGGATTCCAGACGATCTTCCAGCAGCTCCACAAAGGACTGTTTGATGGTGATGCTTTTCAGCTTAGCGATGTTGAGCCGTTTTGGAGCCTTCTGGCCTTGGGGGCGTCTCTTGGGCTGGATTCGAATATTCAGCTTCGAGACTACAAGGCGATGGTCTGTCCAACACTCGGCGCCGCACATGGTCTTTGTTACACGTACATCTTGCCTATCCCTTTTCCTGACGATGACATAATCGATGAGATGCCAATGCTTTGAGCGAGGGTGCATCCATGACGTCCTGTTACGGGTAGGGAGGCAGAAAACTGTGTTGGTTATCAGCAGTTCGTGCTCTGCACAGGTCTGAAGCAAAAGCAATCCATTTGGGTTGCAGTGGCCCACACCATGCTTTCCAATCACTCCATCCCAGGAGATGTAGTCAGAGCCAACTCTAGCATTGAAGTCCCCAAGAATGATGAGCTTGTCTGCTTTAGGGATGGCAGCAATGACAGAGTGAAGGTCCTCGTAGAACTTCGCCTTCACTTCATCCGGGTTGGTCATGGTTGGGGCGTAGGCACTGACAATGGTGAGGTGCTTCTGGCCAGATGCCAGTGGGAGTTTCATGGTCATAAGCCTATCGTTGACTCCCTTTGGGATTCCAGCTAGCTTGCTGACAAGTGCTGTTTTTACTGCAAAACCAACGCCAGCCTCACGTCGCTCTTCGCTTCCTCGTCCACTCCAGAAGAAGGTGTAACCAGATCCACGTTCACAGAGCTCGCCTTCGCCTGCAAGCCGAGTCTCTCTCACTCAAGGCTGCGATGTCGATGTTGTATCTGGCGAGTTCGGATGCAACTAGTGCTGTTCTCCTTTGGGGTCTGTCCGCGTTATCTCTGTCCAGGAGAGTCCTTATGTTCCAAGCACCAATGGTGAGAGGAACGATCCTTGTTTTTTTCTTTTCTTTCTCTTTGTTTCGACCGCTGATGTAGGGTCCCCGCCAGCCGCGGTATGCTGGCCAGGGTGATATGGAGCAGGCAATTTTTAGGGCATCTTTTCTAGCCCCTTCCTCATGCCAGGGAGGTGAGCAGTGCATTCCTAAAGAGGGCTGCTCAGACGCTCAGACGGCTGCCGAGCTCCATCGCTGCTCCTGTCGATGAAGAACGACCCTATGGCCTGAGCCGCCTACGTGCAGGTCTGCGGCTGCGACTGCCAGTGTACCCACACCTGTCGTTTCGTCGCTCGCCTGTCGCCACAGGACTTGGGGGTGATGAAATGATGAAGGATGAAAGGTCATTTTGGATGACTGATGACTTGCGCGATGAGTTTGTTTAAAGTGAAGAGGAGTTGCGCAACGTCGACCTCACTCTCTCGTCCGGGTCCACCAATTTCCAGTGGCAAGACTAAGTCGAGACGACTGGAGGATGAGCACGGATGCAGTGGATGACCAAGATATCCTTTCGGTGTCTCATCTTGCTCTCTGCACTCCACAGTGCGTTGCTGTAACCGCCTTCCTCTCCGTTGAACCGATAGGTTTCTTCCGCAGATTCTGCCGGATCCAGACTTCGCATACATGGGTAGACACACCCCGGGGGCCAACTGCGTGTGGCATGCACACAGCACAGTGGAGCTAGATGGCCGTCGGTGGCTCTCCTGAGCTGACGCCCTTTTATGGATCTCCATAAGGGTGTCTAGCCACCCGCCTCACCAGTCCCAGAAGGTAGTAGTGGAAGTGCCGGTTTAGTCGTCGGCAACCCGACCCTGAACAGGTTGTACTGGATTACAGGTTACCAGTAGCAGATCTAATGACCTGACCTGACATGTACCCTGTCTTGGAAAGTCTTGCTTCATATATACGGGACATTTTATCAAACATCCCCATGGTAAGGAAAAGGTTATGACACAACCGGTTTCCTTGAGGTAATAGACAAGTTAATTAAAAGCCATAGTATATGGGAGAGGATATTTCAAATGCAATATGTTCGATAAAGCTGATTTCATATCCCTGTGGTATACAGGAGAGTTGATACACTATCTGGAAAGTCTTACTTCATATCGTCGTAATACGGCATCCCCTTGGAAAGGGAAAGGTTATGCAACAATACCCTCGGTATACGGGGAAGGTAATTTCATATCCCTGTTGTAAGGAAAAGGCCATCTCACAAGGACAACGTGTACAGAAGTTTATTTCACAACTTCATTTTACGGAACAGTTTATTTCACATCATGATGGTAAATGAAAGACTATTTCACATGTACCATATTAGTCTAGTAATTCTGTGAGAAAAAGTGGCCGAACCTAAAAAAAAATTGCAAGAAAACGTTTTTGTGGCTCTACGTGTTCAGAATTTTTCGCTCTATCACCCGTAAAAAATCGAAGATAATCGAACATCAGATAAGATCAGGAAAATTAAATAAAGAAAAATAAATAGGCTGAGATGGAAGAAAAAGCACACCATACTTTTTTTGCTGCCGCAGCTTGTCATTCGCGCCTTGTCAAATCGGGCTCTACGGTCAGGCCTGTTTCCTCCCCGCGCTTTCTGACTCCGTGCAGTGAATGTTTTACGTTGATTTGTTGGCAATTAGTGATTCCGGAATAATAAAACATACTTATACCTGTCAATTGAATCAGTTATCTTGTTCCTAATTTGCATCTAGACAGACAGCACGAAAGTGGCGTTGAAGAAAGGTTCACATGTTGCCTTCGCAAAATGTGGTGTTGAAGTATGGTTAAAAAAATATTTTACTGAAGAAATTACAATATTCAACTTTCTTAAGTAATTGTATGTAAAATGGAAACGGGCGGTCATCTAGGCACTTGTGTAATCTGAAGTGGCGACAAGCCATTGTCTGGGTCCTGAAAACATCGATTTATTTTGTTTGTTTTTTCTATTTATGTATTTATGAATTTACTTATGTATTTGTTTTATTTTTAGTTTGTTAGTTACACATTTATCATTCAGTTTATTTTTGTTTATTCATTTATTTATCTAATTATGAACTGTCTTGTTTGTTTCATTTTATCTATTTTTATTATCTTCTGTCGTGGGGGTATTTCAAACAACTCTGTGTGTGTGTGTGTGTGTGTGAGTGTGTGTGTGTGTGTGTGTGTGTGTAAGAAAGAGAGAGAGAGAGGCAAAACATTATTTTGAATTTGAAAGCAAATTATCACCAAATGTGGATATGTGCACATTCACACACATGCGCGCGCAAAATGTGTCATTCATGTAGATGTTTTGTCCACTGTGACCTGGAAACGTGGAATTCATACATGAGTATGACTATTCTAATGGATTCATTTATGTCAGATATATATATATATATATCGCTCTCTCTATATATATATATCAGATACCGCACTGATGGCAGCCTATTCAACCTGAGGCGGCTACAGGCCCACACCAAGACACTGGAGCAACTCATCAGAGAGCTTCTGTTTGCCGACGATGCTGCCCTCGTCGCCCATACAGAAGCGGCCCTGCAGCGTATAACGTCCTGCTTCGCAGAGGCTGCACAGCTCTTCGGCCTAGAAGTCAGTCTGAAAAAGACGGAAGTTCTCCACCAGCCTGCCCCACGGGAAGAATTCCACGCTCCTCACATCAACATCGGTGAGACAGAGCTGAAGTTGGTCCACCAGTTCAGCTACCTAGGCTGCACCATCTCGTCTGACGCCAAGATCGACAAGGAGATCGACAACAGACTTGCAAAGGCAAACAGTGCATTCGGCAGGCTGTACAAGAGAGTGTGGAACAACAAACACCTGAAGAAAGACACAAAGATCAGCGTGTACAGAGCTGTTGTACTGCCCACCCTGTTGTATGGCTCCGAAACCTGGGTCACCTACCGGCACCACATACGACTGCTTGATCGCTTTCACCAGCACTGCCTTCGCACCATCCTCAGCATCCACTGGAGTGACTACATCACAAATGTCGAGGTCCTGGAGCAGGCAAAGACTATCAGCATCGAGGCAGTGCTGCTAAAGACCCAGCTACATTGGGCAGGGCACGTGTCCAGGATGGAGGACCACCGCCTGCCCAAGATCGCGCTGTATGGCGAACTGTCCACTGGCCACCGTGACAGAGGAGCATCCAAGAGATACAAAGACTCCTTGAAGAAAGCTCTCGGTGCCCGTCACATTGACCATCGCCAGTGGTCCGCAGTAGCCGCTGATCGAGAGACCTGGCGACGCACCATCCACCAAGCTGTCTCCTCCTTCGAAAACAACCGCAGGGCCAGCCTTGAGGACAAACGCAGAAGGAGGAAGAACCACGACGCTGCAGCCGCGACTTTCCCTTGCAACCGCTGCGGCCGACTCTGCTTTTCCGGCATTGGCCTTGTCAGCCATGAGCGTGCCTGCATCAGACGTGGACAACGCCCTTCCTAGATCTTCGTCAGCGAAGCCAGGCCATGATGATGATGATGATGATGGTCTATATATATATATATATATATAAATCCAATTAACTCTCTCCATACGAACGGCGAAACAGACGACGTTAACAGCGTTTCACCCCAATTACCATCATCAAAATATTGCAAGCGGAAGGCTCTTACACTGAAGAGGTGAACGTTGACAAAGAATACCACAATTCTGACGATGGAAGCTAAAGGTTGGGTCATTCAGACACCCACTGGACATCCGAGGGGTCTGTGTAGAGGAGAAGAGAGGACTGGCCGTACTGAGTGAGTTAATATAATCCTATGTTTGATCGTGACCTGGTCTCCATTTGACCTTAAGCTGGTCCTCTTTTCAGCAGTAATAAGTACAGTATCAAAAGAAATCAAACCACACAAGAAGAACATCAATCCTGACAGTCTGTGCAAATTGTTAGCGTGAATAAGCAGAGCGGCTTATTCACACAAAGCTGTCTTTATGCGTCTTATGGTTGCATTTTTAAAATATACACTTACATTTTGCAGACATTCTTTACCAATAAGTATAGATGCAAGTCTGAAAAAAAACCCAACATATTGCGATTATTTTGGGATTAGACCACTTTTTATCATAGAATTACTGGACTAATAACGTCCATCCTCACAAAGGCTTCCCTCTCAGTGTTGTTCTTCAGCGTTTGTGACCTGCGCTGAGTTCAAATAATGTATTCCATGACACTCTCCACATGCTGGCGAGCAGTCAAAACCTTGTTTTCTGCAGGTACACCTTTTTGTCACAGTCACACTCGCAGTCACAGCGGATAATGCACAGAAGCTTGGAAGGAGCAGGAGGCAAGTGTGCTGTGCAAGGCGGCACCATCTGGTTGTCAACAATCTTCCAGCCCAATTGTCCCGGCACAAGTGTGTCATTCCGTCCACTGTTGGACTTGCAGATATGTCCTAAAACTGTGGTATTTGGTAGCGGAGGACGTTGGGGGCAGAGAGTGAACTTGTATGAATGTTGTCCCAGACGCTACCTTT
The DNA here is from genome assembly GCF_041734735.1 of Babylonia areolata. Classification (NCBI taxonomy): domain Eukaryota; kingdom Metazoa; phylum Mollusca; class Gastropoda; order Neogastropoda; family Buccinidae; genus Babylonia; species Babylonia areolata. The sequence goes on along the minus strand of NC_134901.1, from coordinate 31,099,041 downwards.
GAACAGAACATCATGTATCTAATCTTGTCAAGGGTGGACGCTGTCTTCCTATCATACAAAGACAAGAGCATCTGCTCAGCAGCTGCAACAATCTCATCTTTCTCTGAGTTCTTCAGAAAATTAATGTCTCTGCCAGTTCACAAAGTCGTTCTGAGCTCAGAAATTTCTGGAAACCTGTCCGTTTGCCAGTTCCAAAAGCTCGGGACGTTGTGTCACAACCTATGGCTACATGGATGACAGGCAAGATATGACATAAGCTGCTAAGTGAACTCTGAAACTGCTTGATGCACCTGAAAGCACCTGAACGGCTTTCTGCTTTTCTTGAGAAAGACTTCCTCTGAATCACTATTGAAATGGCAGACCAAAAGGACTAAAAGATCTGTGTCATCGTCAACAACCACTGTCTCTTTGCCTTTTGCACTTTCCTGAACCTCAGCAACAATCATGCAGTCAGCATCTCCTTCAGAACAGAAAGCCACGCATCCGTTGTTCCGCAGCTTACAAGAAAGCAAGTCAATAAAACGTTGCTTGTTTTTATGATTGGCCAGAAACAGGTCTTTCCCGATATGCAGGGTCATGTCTGGTGTAAACTGAACCTCAGTGGACGACTTTCCCTCAGTTCTGCATATATATGTGACGTCTTTTGTGTTTGGGCCACTTGTATAGCCATCACAGGCTTCTTGTACTTCTGTCGCACATGTCTGACTAAGTTTCAATGATGGAAATGTAATTTGAGCCACGAGACCAGGGATTGTTTTGAGAAGTGCCTCTCCATGCAGAACAAACTGCACGTCACCAAGAAAGGCACTCTCTGGCATGGGTTTGGAAACTCTCTTCCAGATTTCATCAGCAAGAAGGGCTTTATTTCCTTGACGAAGAAAAATAGAAGACTTAGAAAGAGATAATGGGTGACTCGACAGCTCATATCTGAAAACCTCACTCTTGTCCTTGTATTTACTGCCTGCAGTTGAAACCAGGCGCTGAAACAGAAGTTGAGGTTCGATAGCCACCACTTCTGCGTCGATCTTGACAGTGTTTATGGAGGCCATCGTAACAGCCTGTTCTGACCTAAAGGCGTATTCCGTGGCTTTGTGGCCTTCAATCTTCATCAAGATTGTATTTCCCATTTAGTTTGCCTTGTGTGTATCCACCTTGGTGTTTGCAACTATACCTGTGGCTGTATTCTTCAGAACAGGACCAGTAATGAAGGGATCTCTCTTTTCCAGGAGAGCAAGGATGACCATCATGTCGTGACCATCCTGCCTCTTTCTGGCAATGCTGATGGTTTCCGTCCATTACCGTGTGGATGTTAGATAACCTGTTCCGTATTACGACGATATGAAATAAGGCTTTTCAAATATAGTCTAAGAAAATTACGAAAATACCTAAAAAAAAAATAAAATAAAAATTTTTAATTGCAAGAAAAGTTTTTTTTTGGCTATGTATTCAGAATTTTTCACACTATCACCTGTAAAAAATCGAAGAAAATCGAATGTCAGATAAGGAGCAGGAAAATTAAATAAAGAAAAATAAACACAAGGAGATGGCGCGAACGGAACACCATATTTGAGTCTGAAACTCTCAACTGGGTCACGTCACTGACACCTTGTCAAGGATGCCACAACGGGGATGGGCCTGTTAAGTACTACGCTTCTCCGGCATTTCGTCCGCGCAGCGGAACCTGCCTACCACTGTATCTTATGCTTCTCTGTTGAGCGAACTGAATATCATACTTGATTTTGCATTGCTTCATTGTTAAGTAATGTTTCCGAAAAAGCAAGTGTACTTACAACAGTCAAATTAGACTGTTACTAAAATGTAATCACAGTTATCATGATCTTAAAGTGTGCTAACACAGACTGCATGGTAGTGGCATTGGGGTAGACAGGTTCGCGCGATTCCTCCGTGTTCGCATGTGTGAAGTATGGAGTATGGTAAACCATGCGCTTAATAAAGTTTATTTCGCTGAAAATTTAAAGATTTTCTTTTTTGAGATTTCTTTGCAAAATGGAAATGGACTAACATCAAGACACATGTGTGATTTGCAAACACCCCTGCAGTGTTGACAAAACATTTTCCGTACTATCAGAAAAGGGCTGCAAAGGTGATAATAACTTTTTTTTTTTAGTAAGTTTGTGGGTTTTCGTTCCCATCAGTGTTTATTTCATATGTATTCGTTTGTTTATTTCCTTAAGCACTGTCTTCAAGGCTTAGCTTTTATTGTTTTCTTTTGTTTGGTGTTTTTTTGTTTGGTTGTTGTTTATCTCCATTTAACTACTGACTGTGAAAGTGTGTGTGTGTGTGTGTGTGTGTGTGTGTGTGTGTGTGTGTGTGCGCGCGCGCGCGCGCATGCTAGGAAGGCGGAAGGGCGAGGGAGGGGTTAGGAAGGAGAGGGACGGAGCTGAGAAGAAGTAGAAGAAGAAGAGAAAGAAGAGAGAGAGAGAGAGAGAGAGAGAGAGAGAGAGAGAGAGAGAGAGAGAGAGAGAGAGAACTAACAGAAGGAATCTTGTTTACTGAAGGAAAAGAACAAGCACAGGAAGACTTTTCTTATGTACTACCCCCATTTTATGAAAAAAAAAGAACTTGCGGAAAGGCAATAAGAAAAACAAGGTATTACATAAATGTATATGCAGAGAACAAACGAATTTCATCAACTGAAAAGCTAGTCAGTATGATTTTAACGCACAATGCATATCTGTGTATAAACAGAATGTTGCAACAGAAGAGAGACAGACAGACGGACAGAGAGAGAGGCCTGGTTGGTCAGGTATGATGCAAGCTGTTCACATGGGCAGTCACTGTGGCATCTCTGGTTTCCTGCCCATAATCGACTTCAGTCCAAGTGATATGGCCTGTCACTACTCTACCATGCATTTCATCACAAAAGAGGTCACACGACACAACTCAACACCTGTCCTGACTCTGGATCAACCACACTGGTGGAAAGCCAAGGACATCTTGCTAATGAGCCTCCTGCCATTTATATGAAGGCGATGGTGCTGCGCTTGGTGCTTTCCATGCTGAAATGAGCTTCTGAGGCTGCATTGGACGGTTGATGGAGGGCAGTGATTAAAGGTTCTGGAACTGCCCTTCTCTCCAAACGTGGCATGCACATGATGCAAGGAAAAGCAGTGACACGAGCAGCAAGGGGACATTTTAGTGGACTCTTTGCTTAAACGCACTCGTGACTGCTAAAACACGTGGAGTCAAGCTGCCAACAAGTTCAAAATGAACTTCAAAATTCAACTGACACTTTCAAATCAAATACTACTGGTCACACGGACTTCACCGAGGATCTTGATCATGGACTGGCTTTGTATAATTTCTCTCATGGAGGGCAAACTTGTAGCTCATGACCTTGAGGCAAACACGCATCTTATCTCCAGAATTTCTGACAAGTTGGATGCAAAGAAGGAGGAGCTAAAACAATACCCCACAGCTGCCTCGTGGTTGCAATACATGCATCTCAGATATTTTACGATGTTTTCTGAAAGCAGAGAGGACGGGAAACTGGCATCTTCACCTGAGTACATTGCAGGAGATGATACCTCTTCTTGCTTCAGCTGGTTACAGTCTGTACACAAAGTCAATCCAGCTGTACCTGCAAGATATGGTGCAACTTGAACAAACCAACCCTGACGTGTACAACAAATTTCAAGGTCATCATGTTTTCCGCAGAAGTGATCGCTACTTGGCTGGTCTTTCTGTCAATCTTTTATTGAGCAAGTGTTGATAAGAAGCATCAAATCAACAGGGAGGATGACACGTGATCGTGGAATGTCAGAATCCCAACGTGCAGCATGGCTTCTATCAATGCCCACTTGTGCTGACATCAATACGTCCATTCAGCATTGCCAGAAAGAGGCAGGATGGTCATGACATGATGGTCATCCTTGCTCTCCTGGAAGAGAGAGATCCTTTCATTGCTGGTCCTGTTCTGAAGAATACAGCCACGGGTATGGTTGAAACACCAAGGTGGATGCACACAAGGCAAACTAAGTGGGAAATAAAATCTTGAAGATGGAATACACCTTTAGGTCAGAACAGGCTGTTACGATGGCCTCCATAAACACTGTCAAGATCGACGCAGAAGTGGTGGCTATCGAACCTCAACTTCTGTTTCAGCGCCTGGTTTCAGCTGCAAGCACTAAATACGAGGACAAGTGTGAGGTGTTCAGATATGAGCTGTCGAGTCACCCATCATCTCTTTCTAAGTCCTATTTTTCTTCGTCAAGGAAATAAAGCCCTTCTTGCTGATGAGATCTGGAAGAGAGTTTCCAAACCCATGCCAGAGAGTGCCTTTCTTGGTCACGTGCGTTTGTTCTGCAAGGAGAGGCACTTCTCAAAAAAATCCCTGGTCTTGTGGCTCAGCTTACATTTCCATCATTGAAACTTAGTCAGACATGTGCGACAGAAGTACAAGAAGCCTGTGATGGCTATACAAGTGGCCCAAACACAAAAGACGTCACATATATATGCAGAACTGAGGGAAAGTCGTCCACTGAGGTTCAGTTTACACCAGACATGACCCTGCATATCGGGAAAGACCTGTTTCTGGCCAATCATAAAAACAAGCAACGTTTTATTGACTTGCTTTCTTGTAAGCTGCGGAACAACGGATGCGTGACTTTCTGTTCTGAAGGAGATGCTGACTGCATGATTGTTGCTGAGGTTCAGGAAAGTGCAAAAGGCAAAGAGACAGTGGTTGTTGACAATGACACAGATCTTTTAGTCCTTTTGGTCTGTGATTTCAAAAGTGATTCAGAGGAAGTCTTTCTTAAGAAAAGCAGAAAGCCGTTCAGGTGCTGGAACATCAAGCAGTTTCAGAGTTCACTTAGCAGCTTATGTCATATCTTACCTGTCATCCATTCAGCCATAGGTTGTGACACAACGTCCCGAGCTTTTGGAACTGGCAAACGGACAGGTTTCCAGAAATTCCTCAGCTCAGAACGACTTTGTGAACTGGCAGAGACATTTCTGAAGAACTTAGAGAAAGATGAGATTGTTGCTGCTGCTGAGCAGACGCTCTTGTCTTTGTATGATAGGAAGACAGCGTCCACCCTTGACAAGATTAGATACATGATGTTCTGTTCAAAGGTAGCATGATCTTATCTGATGTTCGATTATCTTCGATTTTTTACGGGTGATAGAGCGAAAAATTCTGAACACGTAGAGCCAAAAAAACGTTTTCTTGCAATTTTTTTGAGGTTCGGCCACTTTTTCTAACAGAATTACTAGACTATTTCGTCCGCGCAGCGGAACCTGCCTACCACTGTATCATGCTCCTCTGTTGAGGTCGCTAGAGGAAAGCGTTCAGCGCGGTACAGCACATGTGACTGACTGCTGCCGCCGCGCTGATGCTGATCTGTGAGCAGGTCACTGCGGCAGACAACTGATTCTGAACAGTAAGCTAGGAACAGAGCTCTTTCGGGTCAAAAGGAAACAAACATTTTCAATTTCATGTATTTTATACTAAAGTGGCAAATCCGCTTTTATGAATGTTTTCCAGTTTCCTACCATTCATGACATATATCATAAAGAATGAAATCGGTATTATACCGACTGCAAAGGTGAATTTACGAAGGCAGCACGGGATCATTTATTTCGTAAGTACAATTTTGTTGATATTTTACGCAATGCACAACTTCGACCGGATATACTCCATGCTCCGCTTATTAACGTGTAGAATATAAATATCTAAATATGTGTTAACCCGGTTCGGTTTCAATGAACATTATCGGCGCTCTGTCCAGACAATAAACTGGGAAAGTATGGAAAGATGATGGCAAAATTGAACATCATGTCTTGATGTGAAAAGAACGGTATGAAATACATATTTTTCTTTGGAAATGAACCGGTATTTGCAAATGTGACTCACGAACACTGGCGCAGTAGACGTCGATTTAGCGTGGGATATAAATAATAACCATAATGATAACAATGGATCATAAATTTTATCAATGATTATGTAAACCTTTTTTGTAACACGTGTAACATTGAATCCAAGTTACCTATTGAATCCAAGTTTCCCGACGCAGATGTTTGAATTACTGGATTTATAATGATAGTAATGAATCTATTATGCGATCCTTAGCCAATGCAATGCATCCAAACAAAGCCTTGCAAAATTATGTATTTTATTAATGATTACCTAAAACCTTATGACATGGAACCCAAAATACCTAAACTAACTCCCCCACCCTGGATGATTTTATTTTTCAGAAACACTGCAGGCACTCCATTTTCACATCAATTCTCCCGTGTTTCGTTCCACACTTCGTCTGTCTTATGAACTTATAAGCTACATTTCGTGATAAAACTTCACCAGACAGGAAAAGCCAAATTCAAGGTAATTTAAGGGGGTGATTTTCTACTTTGAACTTTGTTGTCTGGAACTTTTGATGCAACAAGTCTTCCACTGAAAACTCTTACTGAACTACATGCGTTGACTTGGTTCGAAATCTTACACCAGTTACTGGTTACCTCAGAGATAAATGCGCAAACAAACCATAACAACGACGAAATTAACATACACAGCTTTGTTGTGTGTTTTTTTTTTAAATATAGCAACCACGGGGTGCGAATGAACATATCGGAGATGTCCGTGTAACATATGTACATCTCACACGCTGTCGGAAACAACATATTCTCTGAATCTGATTGAAGGGTGTTTGTCAAACCGATTTACGCTTTCCCGCGATGAATCCACATGATTTATGTGGAAACAGTTCTAATTTTCTTTACATGTATATTTTTACATGCACAGAAGTAACACAGAAAAGCAGAACTGAAAATTAACATGCGACGTCGATTGCATTTAAATAGTTGAATAGACTTTTTTTTTCTCAGAAAATGAGTGTATGTGCTGCAGAAGGTAGATGTTTTGACCACCTGTTGCAAGTAAAGAACGTGTAGTGTATTCAAGAATGTGCTTGCCTTTGAATGAATAAAAATGCGTCAGGAGGAACGGGTTGTTTACGTCTGTCACGCGAGTCTTTTTGCGTAATATTTCAAACTTAATGTACCATTTTTAATGATTATCAATGTTTCATTATCACAACGAATGAATATAGATCAGGTCTGTATTTACTGGATTTTAATCAGGATTGTACTTATTTGTTTCTGACCATTTCAGGTTTAGACACATTGCCATGTCACAAAATGGCGCCGAAATTTTGGATGTTTTTAATAATTTTCAACACATTTAAGACACAAGAACAAACCATATTCTCACAAAATTGTTGCAGATTGTTTCTCTAATGAATTGCAATCCTGATAACATGTGAAACATTTGAATAATCATTGTAAACACATGTTTATACTGAATCAGACTGAGAGACCTCCATTTCCAACAAAGTTCTGGAGACTGACCCATTTTCGTTTTCCAGGCAGTCTTTGCTCTTCATGACTATCTGATGCACTTCATTTTGCCACCTTCATACCTTCATACTCCAGCCAGATACATTTTCCTTCCCATGCTAAACCGACGTGTCTACTGCGCCAGGGTTCGTGAGTCACATTTGCAAAGAAAAATATATATAATCATACCGTTCTTTTTACATCAAGACATGATGTTGGTCGATTATGCCATCATCTGCCTTCCATGCTTTCTGAATTAATTGTCTGGACAGTGCTCCGACAATGTTCATTGAAACAAACCTAGATTATCATATATCATATCATATAGTACACGTTAATAAGCAGAGTATGAAGTATTTCCAAGTTGTGCATTGCGTGAAATGTCAACATAATTGTTCCTGCGAACTAAATGATCCCGTGCTGCCTTCGATGTCATTCTTTATGAAATGTCAGGACTGGTAAGAAATTGTAAAACATCCATAAAAGCAAACTTGCGTTTTCTACCAATTTAGTATATATAATAGATGAAATTTAAAATTTTGTTTCCTTGCTCATGCCTTGCAGATCTTTGTAAGGCGCTGTCTCATGGCCAAATGTGTGAGAAATTATTATCAAAAATCAAAATCTAATCATGTTCCTGCCCACCTACAGCGGTCAAGTTTATATCAGCGTGATCAGTATGATTTATTCTATTTTATCGTGAAAAGAACGGTTTTGTTGCAGACATTTTGACCATTTTTGTATCTGTCCTGGACTACACAACCGGAATATATACCAGAGCTTGATTCACAGCTTTGGTATACGGGGAAGGTTATCTCATATCCCTGTTGTATGGGAAAGGTCATCTCACAAGCAGAACGTGTACCAAAGCTTATTTCACATCCTCGGTTTACGGAACAGTTTATCTCACATCCATGTGGTAATGGAGAAGTTAATTAACATCCTTGGCATATGGGAAAGGATATTTCATGTGCAATATTATCGAGACAGCTGATTTCAAATCATCGTGGTAAGAGAAAGACTATTTCACATGTACCATTTATGGAAAGTCTTACTTCATATCATCGTAATACGGGACAGGTTATTTAACATCCGCATGGTACTGGAAATGTTATGACACGACCGAGATATATGCCCAAGCTTGTTTCACACCCTTGGTATACAGGGAATTTTATTTCAGATCCCTGCTGTAAGGGAAAGGACACAATTAAAACATGTTCCAAAGCTTATTTCACATCCTCGGTTTACGGGACAGTTTATTTCACAAAACTGTGGTAATAGGCAAGTTAATTAACATCAATGACATATGCGAAAGGATATTTCACATGCAATAGGTTATTTCACATCATCGTGGAAAGGGAAAGGCTATTTCTTATGTACACTATCTGGACAGTCTTACATCATATCGTCGTAATCTAAGACAGGTTATACGAAGAAGGTTATTTCACATCCCTGTTGTAAGGGAAAGGACACCTCACAATTAGAACGTGTGCCAAAGCTTATTTCACATCCTCAGTTTACGGAACAGTTTATTTCACATCCTTGTGATAGTGGACAAGTTCTCTAACACAGATGGCATATGGGAAAGAATATTTCACATCCAATATGTCCGAGAAAGCTTATTTCATTGATTCAATGCCTCGGTATACGGGGAAGGTTATTTCAGATCCCTGTTGTAAGGGAAAAGACACCTGACAACTAAAACGGTTTACGGGACAGTTTATTTCACATCCCTGTGGTAATGGACAAGTTAATTAACATCAATGGCATATGGGAAAGGATATTTCATGTGCAATATTATCGAGACAGCTGATTTCATATCACTGATTATTTCAAATCATCGTGGTAAGGGAAAGACTATTTCACATGTACCCTGTATGGAAAGTCTTACTTCATATCATCGTAATACGGGACAGGTTATTTAACATCCGCATGGTACTGGAAATGTTATGACACGACCGAGATATATGCCCAAGCTTGTTTCACACCCTCGGTATACAGGGAATTTTATTTCAGATCCCTGTTGTAAGGGAAAGGACACAATTAAAACATGTTCCAAAGCTTATTTCACATCCTCGGTTTAGGGGACAGTTTTTTTCACAACCGTGTGGTAATGGACTCCATGGCATATGGAAAGACATGCAATATCTTCGAGAATGCATATTTCTTATTTTACACCCTCGGTATACGGTGAATTTTATTTCAGATCCCTGTTGTAAGGGAAAGGACACAATTAAACATGTTCCAAAGCTTATTTCACATCCTCGGTTTACGGGACAGTTTATTTAACAACACTGTGGTAATGGACAAGTTAATTAACATCAATGACATATGCGAAAGGATATTTCACATGCAATAGGTTATTTCACATCATCGTGGAAAGGGAAAGGCTATTTCTTATGTACACTATCTGGACAGTCTTACATCATATCGTCGTAATCTAGGACAGGTTATACGAAGAAGGTTATTTCACATCCCTGTTGTAAGGGAAAGGACACCTCACAATTAGAACGTGTGCCAAAGCTTATTTCACATCCTCAGTTTACGGAACAGTTTATTTCACATCCTTGTGATAGTGGACAAGTTCTCTAACACAGATGGCATATGGGAAAGAATATTTCACATCCAATATGTCCGAGAAAGCTTATTTCATTGATACAATGCCTCGGTATACGGGGAAGGTTATTTCAGATCCCTGTTGTAAGGGAAAAGACACCTGACAACTAAAACGGTTTACGGGACAGTTTATTTCACATCCCTGTGGTAATGGCATATGGGAAAGGATATTTCATGTGCAATATTATCGAGACAGCTGATTTCATATCACTGATTATTTCAAATCATCGTGGTAAGAGAAAGACTATTTCACATGTACCATTTATGGAAAGTCTTACTTCATATCATCGTAATACGGGACAGGTTATTTAACATCCGCATGGTACTGGAAATGTTATGACACGACCGAGATATATGCCCAAGCTTGTTTCACACCCTTGGTATACAGGGAATTTTATTTCAGATCCCTGCTGTAAGGGAAAGGACACAATTAAAACATGTTCCAAAGCTTATTTCACATCCTCGGTTTACGGGACAGTTTATTTCACAAAACTGTGGTAATAGGCAAGTTAATTAACATCAATGACATATGCGAAAGGATATTTCACATGCAATAGGTTATTTCACATCATCGTGGAAAGGGAAAGGCTATTTCTTATGTACACTATCTGGACAGTCTTACATCATATCGTCGTAATCTAAGACAGGTTATACGAAGAAGGTTATTTCACATCCCTGTTGTAAGGGAAAGGACACCTCACAATTAGAACGTGTGCCAAAGCTTATTTCACATCCTCAGTTTACGGAACAGTTTATTTCACATCCTTGTGATAGTGGACAAGTTCTCTAACACAGATGGCATATGGGAAAGAATATTTCACATCCAATATGTCCGAGAAAGCTTATTTCATTGATTCAATGCCTCGGTATACGGGGAAGGTTATTTCAGATCCCTGTTGTAAGGGAAAAGACACCTGACAACTAAAACGGTTTACGGGACAGTTTATTTCACATCCCTGTGGTAATGGACAAGTTAATTAACATCAATGGCATATGGGAAAGGATATTTCATGTGCAATATTATCGAGACAGCTGATTTCATATCCCTGTGATATACAGGATAGTTCAAATCATCATGGTAAGGGAAAGGCTATTTCACATGTACCCTATCCAGAAGGTCTTATTTCATATCGTACTAATAAGGGACAGGTTATCTAACATCCCCATGGTAAGGGAATGGTTATGACACAACCGGAATATATGCCAGAGCTTGATTGACAGCCTCTATATACGGGGAATTTTGTTTCAGATCCCTGTTGTAAGGGAAAGGAAACAAATAAAACGTGTTCCAAAGCTTATTTCACATCCTCGGCTTACGGGGGAGTTTATTTCACAACCCTGTGGTAATGGACAACATGAATGGCATAAGGGAAAGCATATTTCACATGCAATATGTTCGAGAAAGCTTATTTCATATCCCTGTGGTATATAGGACAGGTTTTTTCAAATCATCAGGGTAATGGACAGTCCATTTCACATCTCCCCTGACTGGAAAATCTTCATACGGGACAGGTTATCTAACATCCCCATAGTAAGAGAAAGGTTATGACACAACTGGAATATGTGCAAGAGCTGTTTATTTCACATCCCTCAGGCTGTGAGGACGAGTTATCTAACATCCACGGCGTATGGGAAAGAATATTTCACATGAATATGTTCGAGAAAGCTGATTTCATATCCCTGTGGTATATAGGACAGGTTATTTCACATCATCGTTGTAAGTGAAAGGTTATTTCACATGCACTCTATCTGGGAAGCCTTATCGTAGTAATATAGGACAGGTTATCTGACATCCACATGGTAAGGAAAAGGTTATGACACAACTGGAATATATATCAGAGCTTGATTCACAGCTTCGGTATACGGGGAAGGTTATCTCATATTCCTGTTGTATGTGAAAGGTCATCTAACAAGCAGAACGTGTACCAAAGCTTATTTCACATCCTCGGTTTACGGAACAGTTTACTTCACATCCATGTGGTAATGGACAAGTTAATTAACATCCTTGGCATATGGGAAAGGATATTTCATGTGCAATATTATCGAGACAGCTGATTTCATATCACTGATTATTTCAAATCATCGTGGTAAGGGAAAGACTATTTCACATGTACCCTGTATGGAAAGTCTTACTTCATATCATCGTAATACGGGACAGGTTATTTAACATCCGCATGGTACTGGAAATGTTATGACACGACCGAGATATATGCCCAAGCTTGTTTCACACCCTCGGTATACAGTGAATTTTATTTCAGATCCCTGTTGTAAGGGAAAGGACACAATTAAAACATGTTCCAAAGCTTATTTCACATCCTCGGTTTAGGGGACAGTTTTTTTCACAACCGTGTGGTAATGGACTCCATGGCATATGGAAAGACATGCAATATCTTCGAGAATGCATATTTCTTATTTTACACCCTCGGTATACGGTGAATTTTATTTCAGATCCCTGTTGTAAGGGAAAGGACACAATTAAACATGTTCCAAAGCTTATTTCACATCCTCGGTTTACGGGACAGTTTATTTAACAACACTGTGGTAATAGGCAAGTTAATTAACATCAATGACATATGCGAAAGGATATTTCACATGCAATAGGTTATTTCACATCATCGTGGAAAGGGAAAGGCTATTTCTTATGTACACTATCTGGACAGTCTTACATCATATCGTCGTAATCTAGGACAGGTTATACGAAGAAGGTTATTTCACATCCCTGTTGTAAGGGAAAGGACACCTCACAATTAGAACGTGTGCCAAAGCTTATTTCACATCCTCAGTTTACGGAACAGTTTATTTCACATCCTTGTGATAGTGGACAAGTTCTCTAACACAGATGGCATATGGGAAAGAATATTTCACATCCAATATGTCCGAGAAAGCTTATTTCATTGATACAATGCCTCGGTATACGGGGAAGGTTATTTCAGATCCCTGTTGTAAGGGAAAAGACACCTGACAACTAAAACGGTTTACGGGACAGTTTATTTCACATCCCTGTGGTAATGGACAAGTTAATGGCATATGGGAAAGGATATTTCATGTGCAATATTATCGAGACAGCTGATTTCATATCACTGATTATTTCAAATCATCGTGGTAAGAGAAAGACTATTTCACATGTACCATTTATGGAAAGTCTTACTTCATATCATCGTAATACGGGACAGGTTATTTAACATCCGCATGGTACTGGAAATGTTATGACACGACCGAGATATATGCCCAAGCTTGTTTCACACCCTTGGTATACAGGGAATTTTATTTCAGATCCCTGCTGTAAGGGAAAGGACACAATTAAAACATGTTCCAAAGCTTATTTCACATCCTCGGTTTACGGGACAGTTTATTTAACAAAACTGTGGTAATAGGCAAGTTAATTAACATCAATGACATATGCGAAAGGATATTTCACATGCAATAGGTTATTTCACATCATCGTGGAAAGGGAAAGGCTATTTCTTATGTACACTATCTGGACAGTCTTACATCATATCGTCGTAATCTAAGACAGGTTATACGAAGAAGGTTATTTCACATCCCTGTTGTAAGGGAAAGGACACCTCACAATTAGAACGTGTGCCAAAGCTTATTTCACATCCTCAGTTTACGGAACAGTTTATTTCACATCCTTGTGATAGTGGACAAGTTCTCTAACACAGATGGCATATGGGAAAGAATATTTCACATCCAATATGTCCGAGAAAGCTTATTTCATTGATTCAATGCCTCGGTATACGGGGAAGGTTATTTCAGATCCCTGTTGTAAGGGAAAAGACACCTGACAACTAAAACGGTTTACGGGACAGTTTATTTCACATCCCTGTGGTAATGGACAAGTTAATTAACATCAATGGCATATGGGAAAGGATATTTCATGTGCAATATTATCGAGACAGCTGATTTCATATCCCTGTGATATACAGGATAGTTCAAATCATCATGGTAAGGGAAAGGCTATTTCACATGTACCCTATCCAGAAGGTCTTATTTCATATCGTACTAATAAGGGACAGGTTATCTAACATCCCCATGGTAAGGGAATGGTTATGACACAACCGGAATATATGCCAGAGCTTGATTGACAGCCTCTATATACGGGGAATTTTATTTCAGATCCCTGTTGTAAGGGAAAGGAAACAAATAAAACGTGTTCCAAAGCTTATTTCACATCCTCGGCTTACGGGGGAGTTTATTTCACAACCCTGTGGTAATGGACAACATGAATGGCATAAGGGAAAGCATATTTCACATGCAATATGTTCGAGAAAGCTTATTTCATATCCCTGTGGTATATAGGACAGGTTTTTTCAAATCATCAGGGTAATGGACAGTCCATTTCACATCTCCCCTGACTGGAAAATCTTCATACGGGACAGGTTATCTAACATCCCCATAGTAAGAGAAAGGTTATGACACAACTGGAATATGTGCAAGAGCTGTTTATTTCACATCCCTCAGGCTGTGAGGACGAGTTATCTAACATCCACGGCGTATGGGAAAGAATATTTCACATGAATATGTTCGAGAAAGCTGATTTCATATCCCTGTGGTATATAGGACAGGTTATTTCACATCATCGTTGTAAGTGAAAGGTTATTTCACATGCACTCTATCTGGGAAGCCTTATCGTAGTAATATAGGACAGGTTATCTGACATCCACATGGTAAGGAAAAGGTTATGACACAACTGGAATATATATCAGAGCTTGATTCACAGCTTCGGTATACGGGGAAGGTTATCTCATATCCCTGTTGTATGTGAAAGGTCATCTAACAAGCAGAACGTGTACCAAAGCTTATTTCACATCCTCGGTTTACGGAACAGTTTACTTCACATCCATGTGGTAATGGACAAGTTAATTAACATCCTTGGCATATGGGAAAGGATATTTCATGTGCAATATTATCGAGACAGCTGATTTCATATCACTGATTATTTCAAATCATCGTGGTAAGGGAAAGACTATTTCACATGTACCCTGTATGGAAAGTCTTACTTCATATCATCGTAATACGGGACAGGTTATTTAACATCCGCATGGTACTGGAAATGTTATGACACGACCGAGATATATGCCCAAGCTTGTTTCACACCCTCGGTATACAGGGAATTTTATTTCAGATCCCTGTTGTAAGGGAAAGGACACAACTAAAACATGTTCCAAAGCTTATTTCACATCCTCGGTTTAGGGGACAGTTTTTTTCACAACCGTGTGGTAATGGACTCCATGGCATATGGAAAGACATGCAATATCTTCGAGAATGCATATTTCTTATTTTACACCCTCGGTATACAGTGAATTTTATTTCAGATCCCTGTTGTAAGGGAAAGGACACAATTAAAACATGTTCCAAAGCTTATTTCACATCCTCGGTTTACGGGACAGTTTATTTAACAACACTGTGGTAATGGACAAGTTAATTAACATCAATGACATATGCGAAAGGATATTTCACATGCAATAGGTTATTTCACATCATCGTGGTAAGGGACAGGTTATTTCACATGTACCATATCTGGAAAATCTTATCTCATATCGTCGTAATACGGGACAGGCTATTTAACATCCCCGTGGTAAGGGAATGGTTATATATAGCAATCGTCCGACGTAGAAATGAGTCCGAATATTGGTTATTTTATTGAAGACGCAGGTGAACATAAAAGTTTTGTTAAAGCACATATGCCGGTTTGTTTCACCCTTAGATGTTTATTGCAATGGAATGTCTTTTGTTTGTTTTTAAACTGTTATTCAGTTCAACATTTTAAAATCACAAACTTGCATATTAGCTCACAGACACTTCAAAAACGCCGCCGAGAGAGAGAGAGAGAGCTTAGAGAGCCGGTGGAGAGAGTGACATATGTGGGACTACCGAGATCAGTGACACGTGTGTGCGGTGTGTGTGTGTGTGTGTGTGTGTGTGCGCGCGCGCGCGCGCGCGTGCACGCGCGCAGTGATCGAATTCTGTAGCGATACAGGGTAGGACATTGAGATAGGCATCATTAAAAATCAGTTCCTTTCTGCACCAGTCAAGAATTAATCAACGACACTCAGCACAACATGCCGTGCATAGTACTGATCGACTATCTGCGTCGTGCTTTGACCCCCTTTCCTGTAAGCCTATATAATGATTAAAATTGTTTCCAGATGACCGTTATGGGACGTATCCTGTAAGCCTAATGATTAGAATTGTTTTTAGATGGATTTGTTTCCAGATGACCGTTGTGGGATGTATTGAGACAACAGCTGTCTCGAGATTTTTTTTTTTTCAAGGACTGGATCTAAAAGATGCACAGTGGAACTATAAAGGCAAAACTGGGAACTGGTTTGCGGCTAAAACTATACCGGATGATCTCATCTCCGCGGCTTCTTCAGTTACGAATGCTGCTTCTTCGTTGTGTTTTCCTGAATTAAATATGTTTTGTGTAGGTTTTCTTTCAAATCAAATGATTTTCTTTTACTTCGCTTTCACTCCTTGTATTGGCTCAGTGGATTAAATTGCTTGAATACAATCTCTACATGGGATGCTCAGTACTGACCACTGACGGACCAGTCAAAGACTGGAACGACCTCCCCCAGGAAGTCGTGGATGCCAAGACCATTGACACGTTTGTGTCACGGGACTCCAGTCTCCCGCAGTAGCCCAGATTTTTTTTTTCTTTTTTTCTTTTTTCCAGTGCGCATCCGACCTCCCCTCAAAGTGACAGAATAGTCAACAATGATGATGACTGCGGTCACTACGATGGAAGAAAAAGAAGAAGAAGAAGAAGAGGGTTTTTTTTGTTGTTTTTTAAATTTTTTTATGGAAATCAACATACTTGTTCTGTGCCCTGAGAGATGATCACAGTTGTCACAGTTGCCATTATCAATATTATTGTTCCAACAATACCAGCTCCACTGCCACCGCCACGCAACAAATTGTGTGATTGGTTTAAATAGAGTGAAAAGATGTTTTTTCCCTTTCAGAAGGCGGTGGTCTCCACGAACCTATTTACGTCCGTGGGTAGTCTCCCTTGTAATATTGTGACGCAGCTGAGGAGTTTAGGCTAACCGAATGCACTGTGAATTTGAGAAAACATAAACAGGTGTTACTCGTGTCTTTTCTCAGGCAAGATTTTCACATCACCATCATTTCTTTCTTGATTTGGAGACCAGAACTTAGTTTGAATTATTTATGACGACCCTTATTGTAAGTTCTTTTAATTTATCATATCATATCAAGTGTTACGGCTTTTACTAAGTTTTAGGCTTTTGCCTGATCTTTTTATTTTTTTAAAATATTTTTTAAAACTTTATGTGAGAGTGCGCAATTACTAATGTTATGGCTAGGATACTATGGAGAAATGAACTTGGAATCCATTATCATTCCAGTGTTTATCTGATAAATTCTTAAAACTGTTTAGTATTCCTGCAGTGACAATGTTACTGGGCAGATTATTCCAGAAGTTAACAACCCTGTTAGTAAAAAAGTGTGAAAAAAGGTTTGATTTGATGAATGTCTTCATTAGTTTTAGTGGGTGTCCCCTGGTGTGATCACTGTCCTTTTGAGTGAAAACGTTTTGTGGAGTGCTTTTAACATTATGTCCAGTCCATGGAGAATCTTATATGTCTCAATCATATCACCCCTTAACCTGTGATATTCCAGGCTTGTGAGTTTCAAACTAGTTAGTCTCTCTTTACAGGACATACTACCTATCCCTGTAATTTGTTTGGTAAATCTTCTCTGTAAATTTTCAATCAAGGCAATATGTTTTCTAAGGTAAGGGGACCATACCACATTACCATATTCCAGTATTGGTCTTCCTAATGATTTGAATAATGGCACCATGACATCTTTATTTTTATACTGGATAAAATGGGTGATCATGCCTGCTATTCTATTTGCTTTTTTTTAATTTTTACTGTAGCATTAATGTGCAACTCACAGCTGAGGGGTGCAATAGCTGAGTGGTTAAACTTAAAGCGTAGGACTTTTAATCAGAGGGTCCCAGGTTCGAATCTCGGTAATGGCACCTGTTGGGTAAAGGGTGGGGATTTTTCCGATCTCTCAGGTCAGCATATGAATCATGATGATCCTTCAGTTCTTGTATGTTCTGTAGATGTCCATGTTCTTACCAGTGACACTGTCAACACCGGAGACGTTAGAACTTGGTGACTGTCTTATTCCAACACCACTCAACCAACACCAACTTGCTGCTGATTCTTGTTGTGGTTGGTGCATGCTGGGTATTTATTTCTGTGTTTCCTTAGGCCACTTACACAAGTTACAGGTTGAGGATCTTTCATGTATGTACTTGTTCTTATTCTTCTGCATGTGTACACTTGAACTTGAAGGGGGTTCAAACACCAACAGGTCTGAACATTTGTTGACCTTGGGAACAGGAAAAATCTTCATAGACCCTTATGGCTTAACCAACCAGTGCTATAAGTGGGATTTGAACCCAAGACCCACAAATTCTGTTCAATTATATTTAAAATAAAGCAACTCACAGCTGATGGGTGCAATAGCTGAGTGGTTAAAGCATTGGACTTTCAGTCAGAGGGTCCCGGGTTTGAATCTTGGTAACAGCACCTGTTGGGTAAAGGGTGGGGATTTTTCTTATCTCCCAGGTCAGCATATGTGCAGACCTAGTAGTGCTAGTGTCTGAACTCCCTTTCTTTGCAATACACACGCAGATGATCAAATATATATGCATGTTAAAGATCCTGTAATTCATGTCAGCGTTCGATGGGTTATGGAAACAAGAACATTTCAAGCATGCACACCCCTGAAAAAGGAGTATGGCTGCATTTATGGTGGGGTAAATAAATGAATGGTCATACACATAAAATGTTATATGCCTGAATGTATATGCGTGTGTGACTTTAAGCTAACTGAATGACACAGGAAATGAATGATGAGCACCCAGTGGCAGCTGTCATTTGGCTTTACCCAAGTAGGCAGCCTGTTGTGCAAATGACCCATGTTTGTAAAGTGCTTAGAGCTTGGTCTCTGACTGAGGGTAGGCGCTGTATAAGTATCTATATTATTCATTATTCATTCATGATAATATTTTAAAAGAAGTAATACAGGTTCAGTCAACAACTGAACTGGACAAGAGATTAATGTTGTAAGCAACAGACGAAACAAACAACAACAAGAGAGGCAAGGCCTTCAAGACTCACTTGTGATACACTTAAAAAAAAAAAAATCTAATCGTTAAAATGTGTTCTGTATTTGTTATTATAAAGCTTCGGGTTAAAAGAAAAAAAAAAGAAAAAAAAAGTCCTAACCAGATTCGAACCCCACGTGTTCGGGTGAGAAGAAACTGCCTTATCCATTACACTATCATGGCTCCTTAACAGATGTTCTAAAATTTAACATTTGAAATACTTTTTTAAAGGGCGATAAATCAATTGCGGTATTCGCAGTGAGAACGCTGTTTAAATCATATTATTCTGGTGTATCTTGGGCATTCAAAAAATCTTTAAGGGCAATAAAAAATTCTTTTTAATGGCTATCGCCGCAATCACAGTGCAACATTTAGCAGTTTTCACTAGATCTAGATAGATGTACAAGTTTAGTTACACCCGCTGGGAATGTAGTACGACACGGTCGATTCAATTTCTCTTTTATGTTCATTCTAGTTTTATAGTTTTAAAGTTGATATGAAAATTTAGTATTTGGTGTCATATACTATACCATGTCAAACTAATGCAAACTAGGCCTATGGTTTGCTCTGTTTGGCCAAATTTCGCGCGGCTAACAGTAAAAAGACGCCCCTCTTTGTCTGGCCCGCTCTTAGCCAATCAAACGCCACTAACAGCTATAAGCGCTGAATCATTCCTTTGGCCAAGGCTCTCCATGCCATCTTGTCAGGTTTTCGCTCTGTCTCGTCTAACGCTTTTTTTGGCTATTAAGCATGTTCATTTGGCCTTATTTTGTTGTATGCGGCTTGCCTGTATATTTTTCTTACATTCTGTGTACTCGTTTCGACTCGGCCCCCTCGATTCGTTCGTATTTTTCTACTTCTGAGTCGATCCTGTCTTTCCTTTCTCTGTTGGGGATCGAATTGTCGCTGGGTGCCTACGCGCGGTACCATGCCTCGTATGCCATCCTACAAAGGCAGGGATCATGATGCTGGGAGGGATACTCGGCAAGAGACTCTCCCAGGCCGGAGCTCATGATTTCTCCCGATAGGGACCACGGCGATGCGTCTGCAGACGCAGATCGCGGAGGGGACGCTCGTTCCAATAAAACGGACATGAAGGGGACTGGGGGGGAAAGGGATACGAGCGTCGCCTCCCGAGGTGTCCCAGCGCGAGGCAGGTGGAGGGGGGAGTAGCACGTCCTCTCTTGGTGGTGGGGACTCGCGGCTGGGTGCGAACTCCCAAGGGGAGGCCGCCCCCCGCCGTTACCCGGGTCCCCACACGGAGTCGGCCCTCAGGGGCCCCAGTGCTGTTCCCCCTCCTCCCTTCTTGGTCGACCCCCCTCCCCCACCTCCTTCTGGGGGAGAAAAACATTTGGTTCCGGGGGGGGGACCTCCACTTTGCCCACCCCGGGCCAAGCCACCCCAGTCTCTCCACGGGAGGGGATTCGGGGCACGTGGCAACCTGCTCTGCAGGTCTTCCCGCTATCCGGCCGGTCTCCCCTGCTGGGGGAGTCCCGCGCGTGTCAGGCGGTTCCGGGCAGTCAGACCGCCGGCCTTTCGGCGTGTCTGACACCCAAGTCAGACCTGACCTCCCTCCGACTTGGCCAGGTTTTTCCCTTCAGCGAGGTCAAGGCGCCAGTGACCCTTGGGGTTGGGGTCACGGGATGGCTGGTGCCCACGGGTGGTATCCCCCATTCTACCCGTACTGGGGTGCACCTATGGTGCATGCTGGGTTACCGGGAGGACCAGGGACCAACCCCTTGTCCGCTCCCCACCGGACCCAACCCAGCACAGATCAACAGGGATTGACTTCTTGTCGGGCAGGTCAAGCTCCTCGATGAATATTACTACTACAGCCTCAAATTGGTCCTCTGTCAACATGCAGGTGACCTCCACGGTCTCTACGGCTTCCTTTTCAGGACCGACGGCGGCTGAGGGAGCCTGCCGTTCCCACCCACCCAGCCCTCGGTCCTAAAAGGAGATGAGTGGGTGTTTGTCCCCTCACAGCACTCGTGGTCCCTCTGCCGTCCAGGGACGCCCACTCTGAGAAGGTGTGGCACCCACCATCCCAAGCATGGTTGGACCTACGGTCCACACACTCCCCACCCTCTTCAGGTGTCAAGGACATAACAGCGGAGACCAGGGTCCCTGCTCGGGATCGCCCCAGCTCATCCCGCTGGGCTGACCACAGCCCACAGGACGCCCCCGTGGCTACATCCACTTGGGATGGCACCCAGCAGGGGATGGACTGTGAACAAGAGGGGGAGCCCCTGTCTTCGGATGAGGACGAACAAGCGGATGAGCACTCTTCGCCCCCATCCCAGGGGGACAGATGGAGCCCACGCCTCCCTAGGGACCAGCCTGAACCAAACTCGGACTTTGCCGAGCTTGAACTGACCCTCCCCAATAGGGTCACGCATGCCGAATCAGTCCCTCAGGCAACTTTGTCACCCTTAACCCTCCTTCGGTCATGTGACTCTAACTCCAGAACCACAAGGCGACTCAGAGTGCCAGAAATGGCTCAGGAATGGCTTAATAAGCCAGCCCGCACCGTCAGGGGTGCTGCTTCCATCCCTCCTCCAGGCAGGGAGTCTCTCTCTGCCCCGGGCACTTTTGCCCCAGGCAAGTTCCTTAAAGATCCCTCCAAGGGAGGAGTGTGGTCCTGGTACACACAGGACCACCCTGCCTACAGGGAAGCAGAGCCCTCCGCGCAGGACAGGATGTTGGTCTCACAGCGCACCACCTTCCCCACCTCAGCTACTCTTCCCTTTAAGACATTAGCAGAGTGGGACAAACTGGCCTGCCGCTGCCTCCTCGAGGTTTCCACGGCTTATACCTTCTTTGACGCGTTCCTCCACAGAGCCAATGAGCTGTGGGAACGACGTCCAGTTCATCAGGACACGGAGTCTCATTCCTCTGTCCCGCCTGGCCTCTTCTCAGACCTGAGGTGAAACACTTTTGGCAATCGGGTAGTGTCTGGTCTCACGGCAGCTGCAGACGCAGCTACCAGCCTTCACTTCAATACTGTGCTAGCGCGGCGTGATGCCTTTTCTCCGCCTCTCTAACATTCCAGTAGAGGAGAGGGCTGCCCTGCGGTCCATCCCAGCACAGCAGCACTCCCTCTTCGGCCAGTATGCGCCGCTTTTTGTCAGCCACAGGGCAGAGACAAACAGGGAGGTGGCCTCATATTTAGCCCACTCCTCCCAGGGGCGCCAGGGTTCTGTGCCATTGAAGAGACCCGCCACCAGGGCTCCTCCATATACCACGCCTCCTAAGTCAAAGCGGCATGCGCAGAATCAGCGGCAGAGGAACAAACCACCTCATGTCCGTCCAAGCCGACCGGCCATGCCCAAGGCCAGAAGGCAGCACCCCCAATGACTGGGCCCCGATTCAGCACCGCCAGTCGTTCAGCCCCTCCAAGTAGGAAACTTGTCCCGGCATGCTCATCAGTGGCGTGCTCTGGGACTCAACGACTGGATTGTATCGGTGCTAGAGTCGGGGTACATGCTCCCTTGGGTGGGGGACCGCCCCCCTCTAAGATCCACTCCTCCTCCTTATGTGCCCAGCTCAATGGAGCAGGAGAGCGTCTTAGAGAAAGAGATATCGCACCTACTCCTCATAGGGCCGATATCTCAACTCTCGGACCCGGGCCCCGGTTTTTACGGCCGCTTGTTCATGATTCCAAAGGTCTCAGGAGGGTGGAGACCAGTCCTGGACTTGTCCCCTCTCAACAGATTCCTCCCCAAAATGAAATTCAAGATGGACACACAGGCACAGATTCGGGAGAACATGCAACGGGGCAATTGGGCTACGTCCATCGATCTGAAAGATGCTTATTTCCATATCCTCATCCACCCGGCATCCCGTCGGTACCTGAGGTTCGTGTGGAGGGACAAGGTGTTCCAGTTCTCGGTCCTCCCATTTGGTCTGTCCCTTGCCCCTTTCCTGTTTACCAAGGTGGTGTGGGAATTGGTGTCCATCGTCCGGTCGGAGTCCATTCGGCTCTGTGTGTACCTGGACGACTGGCTTATTCTGGCCCAGTCACAGGCCCTGTGCCAGAGTCATACAGCCAGACTTCTAGACCTGTGCTCCCAACTGGGCTTCATCACGAACCAGGAGAAATGCGATCTGTCCCCGAGTCAGTCCTTCGACTTCTTAGTCTATGATAGTCTCGCCGACGCCAGATCGGTGGGACCGTCTGGCAGGCCTCCTCAACCACTTGCGCAGTTCCTCCCAAGCAACAGCGCGGACACTTTCTTCCCTCCTGGGCATGATGGAGTCCATGGCACCTCTCATCCCTCTGGGCAGGGTTCTCAAGCGCCCTCTTCAGAGGGCACTCAGGCTACGGTGGTCCCAGAGCACTCAGCCATGGGATACCCTGATATGTCTGGGCGAGTGGTTCCTCGAGGTGACATCAGAGTGGTTAACCACCCCTCTTCTGACACAGGGGGTGCCCATAGCCCCACCTACTCTTCAGGTGGCACTATTCACAGACGCCTCTCCCCTGGGCTGGGGAGCCCACATGGACTCACTCCATGCAGCAGGGACTTGGTCCCCGGAGGAGCGCCTATGCCACATCAGTGTTCTGGAACTGGAGGCAGTTTGCAGGGCTCTCCTGCACTTCATGGGGGAGGCCACTGGCAAGACCATCCGCTTGTTCACGGACAATACAACAGTCGCATGTTACGTGAACAAAGGGGGGGGTGGGGGGGAGCGCACTCGGCAGACCTCTCTCTGCGGACCGAGGCTCTCCTCCGTTGGTGCCACAGCAAGGGCATTGCACTTTCAGCGAGACACATAGCAGGGAAAGACAACATTTTGGCAGATGCTCTCAGCAGGTCCAGGAGTGTCATACACACAGAGTGGACCCTGGACAAGGACACCCTGCAAGGGGTGTGGGAACAGTGGTTCCGGCCGATGGTGGACCTGTTTGCGACAAGGTTCAACAAGAGACTTCCCACTTACGTCTCTCCGGTCGCCGACCCAGAAGCATGGGCAGTGGATGCTCTCTCTCTAGACTGGAGCAGTCTGATTGCCTATGTGTTTCCTCCCTTTCCAATACTGTCCAAGGTGATACGGAAAGCCAGGTTGGAACGCCCGCAGCTGATCCTCATTGCGCCGAAATGGCCAGCCCAGCCCTGGTTTCCGGTCCTTCAGTCCCTGACACATGTTCCACCCCTGGAACTGGAAACCAAACCTCATCTGCTGAGGCAGCCTCATTCGGGCATTCCTCACTCCAATCCTCAACTGCTCCACCTGCACGCATGGCTGCTGTGCAGTCGGAACTGTCAGCATCACCATTGAAGTCTTCCACCCCTCGGTCAGCCTCTGTGTCGGCCGCGCTGACCAAGGGGGGTGCCTCCTCCGACCTCCTCTCCATAGTCTCCAAAGCCAGGAGGGAGGGAACAGAGACTTTGTATGACTTTCACTGGAAGAAATGGCTGCGTTGGTGTGCAGCTCAGAACATTCCCTCTACTAACCCTACGAGCATGCAGCTGGCCAACTTTCTGGCTCACTGCTCCTCGGTTCTCAACCTGTCTGCTAGTTCTGTGCGAGGGTACAGGTCTGCCATCTGTACCACTATCAAACAGCTAGGTGGTCCCGCTTTTGAAGCTGATTTCCTGCTCAGAGAGGTGGCTAGGGGCGCCTCTCTGAAGGAAGCTAGGAATCCCAGAAGAGTGCCCCTCTGGGACTTGTTCCTGGTGCTGGATTTCATTCAAAAACAGCCCTTTGAGCCATTGGGGACTATTCCTTTTGACCTGCTCACTCTCAAGACCACTTTCCTTCTGTTGCTGGCCACTGGCCGTCGTAGAAGTGAGATTCATGGTCTTAGTGGAATGCCACAAGATCTAGCATTCCACAGAGATGGTTCCCTCACTCTTCGTTTCCTTCCAGAGTTTCTGGCTAAGAACCAAGACCCCGAGGTCCCTTCCCCCTCTCTGAGGGTCAGACCTTTGTCTGATATTCTTGCCCAAGATGATGAAGATAGGCATCTCTGCCCCGTTCGGTGTCTCAAATACTATTGGGATAGGTCTCGCCATAGGCGTTCTTCTCAGAGGCGCCTTCTCATCTCCCTCAATGAGAATTACAAGAAAGACATCGCTGCAGGCACCATTTCCCGCTGGGTTTCCCAAGTCATTCGTACAGCCTACTCTCATGCACACAAGGATATCAGTTGTCTTAATCCCAGAACACACGAAGTGCGGGCCATAGCTACTTCGGCTGCTTTCCAGCACTCGGTGCCACTGCAGCATGTCTTGGAGGCAGCCTTCTGGCGGTCTGAGAATCCGTTCATCAACTTCTACCTCAGGGATTTCCATATGACCAGGGCTGACGGTTCCAAGGGGATTTCCTTTGTCGCGGCTAACACTGCCGTCTCAGTTACAAGGGCTCCCCATACGAACCAGTAGGCGTTGCCCTCCTCCATTTGCTTTAAATTCTGCATCAGTTTGACATGGTACAGTATATGACACCAAAAGGAGGAGTTTGTATTATACTCCATGTTTGGTGATACATATACTAATGCGCTCCCTCATCTTCTCAATATTTCTATACGCTTGCGAATCCTGGACCCTCACTGCAGAACTCCAGAGAAGAATCCAGGCCCTGGATATGAGATGCTTCCGCAAGATCCCGAACATTACATACAAAGACCACATCACAAATGAGGAAGTGAAAAGAAGAGTCCAAAACGCCATTGGCCCATTCAAAGACCTGCTAACCACAGTGAAGGAACGCAAGCTCCGCTGGTATGGACACGTCACACGATCAGATGGCCTAGCCAAGACCGTCCTGCAGGGTACCGTACAAGGAAGGAGGAAGAGAGGCAGACAGAGAAAGCGGTGGGAGGACAACATCAAAGAGTGGACGGGCCTGCCATTTGCCACAACTCAAAGGGCCGCTGAGGACCGAGGCAGGTGGCGCGAGCTGACCAGGCAGTCATCCATGGTGCCCCAACGACCCACCCACGGGTCAAGGGATAGATGAGATGAGATGAGATACTTACCATGTCAAACTCGAATGCCCGCCCGTCCGTCCCCGCGTCTCCGCCGTGGTTCTCATGGGGCATTTTCGTTCATGGCCACGGAATGATTCAGCGCTTATAGCTGTTAGAGGCATTTGATTGGCAAAGAGCGGGCCAGACAAAGAGGGGCGTCTTTTCACTGTTAGCCGCGCAAAATTTGGCCAAACAGAGCAAACCATAGGCCTAGTTTGCATCAGTTTGACATGGTAAGTATATGTATCACCAAACATGGAGTATAATACAAACTCCTCCTTTTTGTTAAACTAATAACATGTAGAGCCAAGTACAAGTACTTCTAAATGTCGTAAGAAGTGAAAAGGACTTCATTTTGAGAAAAGTCAAGACTGGAAATTTTTTCGTTTCATCGTGATCAGTTCGAGGGTATTAACTCACATGGTTTACAATTTTTAACTGTGAATTCTGACTGATTCTGTGGATATTTTTATGGCAGTTTGGGGCATAATCCATTAAGTGATGAGGCGTTCACAAATCTTTCTCTGAATAAATATTTAACGGTCTCCTTCTCCAACTTTCCATCACATGTTATCGTGTATTGTCCATTGAATATAGGATTGAATGGGCAGGTCAGCAACTTGAAACAAAATGGCGTCATTCGCGTTCGCGAAGAATATGAGCACGTGCTTTGAATATATATAAATATGTGTACGCAACTGATTTTTGCCCATGACCTTCCGGGCTCAGCCAACAGATCTGTAAAGTCCACTCGTCGTATTGATTTTAGTATTTTCTGAAAAAGACTACTTGGGTGAATGAACATTGTGAAAGCCCTGTACACTGAGAGTAAAACACACAAGCTTTTTATGTATTGAGTATAATTTCAAAATGTAATGTTTAAGATGAGAAAGATCAGTTTAAAGCAAATTAATTCCCCTAGCATTAACTACAGATCAATTTCCCTTTTTTACTATCTGCACCAAAATGCTTGCAAAATAAATAAAACTTCCATGCTTAGCAAAAGAAGTTCCTGTTTGAACAAAAAATGATAATAATGACTGCTCTTGTTGTTGTGTCAGAATATCAGATCAAAGTGCCAAGTTTAGAGAATACAAAAAATATAAATATAACAGTAAATGCAGTTTGCATATAATTAGGCTTCATTTTTTAAATTTTTTTGTGCCCATCCCAGAGGTGCAATATTGTTTTAAACAAGATGACTGGAAAGAACTGAATTTTTCCTATTTTTATGCCTAATTTGGTGTCATCTGACAAGGTATTTGCAGAGAAAATGGCAATGTTAAAGTTTACCACAGACACACACACACACACAGAGACAACCAAACACTGGGTTAAAACATAGACTCAATTTATTTACACAAGTGAGTCAAAAAGAAAGAAAAAAAGGAGTTAAGTAATATTTTAATAATTTTTCATTCTTAGTGCAGGGATCATGGATCAAAGTGCAGTAAATGATGGGCTGGAGCTGTACCAGTTGGGGTTTATCCCCAGGGAACACTTTGCTAGTCGGAGTGAACTAGCCTAGATACTGCGAAACAAAGGTCAATTGCGTACACATATTTATACATATTCAAAGTGCATGCTCATATTCCATGCGAACGCGAAGGATGCCATTTTGTTTCAAGTTGTTGACCTGCCTGTTCAATCCTACATTCAATCTAGCTTAATCATCTTCGTTTTCTTCAGTCTTCGTCGTCCATGTCATTGTTTTTTTTCCTCTTCAGTGTTGTGCAGATTGTTTGTTTCTTTCTTTTGTTCATCAGCCGTCCTGAGTGTGCACACTGAGAACATTCTCTGAACCGGTTTTCGCTGGACGCTTGTTTCTTCAAGTTCTGTGGTGGTTTTGAGTTGATGTATCTATTCACTCATTATTTGAGTGTTTCAATTACTGTAGCTGGGATTATGGTTATTCTTTATCAGTCAAAGTTTGTGTGTGATTGAATAAATGTATGTGAACTTTAATTATTTTAGTCTGTGTTTGTGTTGTCAGGGTGTTAGTGATGGGTTGGGTGGGGGTTTCTAGTCTGCTGTCTTATAGGGCGTGACAATTTCAGATGATCAGAAGTCCAGTGAGTGTGTTTGGGTAAGGGTTGCACTTGGGAAGAATGGGAAGGGCATGTCTGTGGGTAGGGAAAGAGGAAGGGTGTCTAAATATCCAGGATTTGATGGCTTCCACAGAGACATGAATGTTGATGTAACTGGAAGCAGGTTTCACTTGCTGAATCTGGAAGGGAAGGACTGTTTATCTGACCTTTTTTTTAAAAATACAGTACTTCTGAATTACTAAAAAGTTACTTTTGCAAGTTTAGTGTGATGGTAACTTTTTACTCAGGCATGTGAATGAGCTGTAATTTAATTAGTAATTAATGTGAAAGCAGTAAACTACTACTGCTTTGGTAGTCATTCTGAAAAAAAAAACTTCAGAAAATTGTAAGCTAAAGTATACACAAGATCCAATGGTCCATGCATTCGACAATTAGTGTAGCAGAAGTGAATAAAGCTTTCTATTTTTCATCAGTGAGCCAAAAGGATGTATGTGCAGATTTGATTTTCAGTTCTTTGTTTGCAGATGACAGTACTGAGGCAGATAAAGAAAAACAAATAAAAGGGAATGGATCTGATTCGCCGACTGCACATAGCCGTTCAGAATGATGACAGTAATGGTATACAGGCTGCAGTGACAGCAGGGGCTGATGTGGATTATGTTTGGGGCATGCGAGGTGAGGACATACTGCAGTTGGTGTTTATATGGAGTTTATATGGACTCTAAAAAAAATACCTTAACATTTTAAAAGCTATATGTGCATACTGCTTGATCTGCATTGTGTGTATTGATTTGTGTGCATGAGAACAAATGGCATAATAACAATATTAATTCATAAGTTTTCTATGGCATGATATCCAGTACTAATGCTGCTCAAAGTGCCTTACATCATCTTGATAGATATAAACATAACATAAAAATATAGATATAAACATAACATAAAAATATTACAACAGTTCTTTGTCAATCCAGTGCATTCACAATTGAGAATTAAAAAGCATTATCCTTCAAACAATGAAAATATCAAGTAAATAATGCTTAGATTGAAATATGTTCCATAAAACACACATTTCATAAACACACACACACACACACATACACACACATGCGAGCATGCATGCACACACACACACACACACACACACACACACACACACACACACACATGCGCGTGGACACGTACGCACACACACACACATACATGCACCCCCCCCCCCACACACACACACAGACATGCACTCATGCACTCACATTCCCATGCACATTAAATATCAACTGCATGAAACCAGGATTATATAAGTATTAAAATATCTCTAGCATAGAAAGTCTCCATTTGGTGAACAGACACCAACTGAGCCATGTTTTTCTGTCTTAGTATGGTCTGACTGAGGCTAGTCTGCGTAGATGGAAATTACATGAGTGACACAGGGATGAAATGTGGTCAGCCATGGTCAAGGGTTCATCAATATAAACATCTAGGTGTTTAGCTGATGTTTGAAATGAAACTGTAGCATTGTCGAAAGTGACTGGGCCCTTTTTTTTAATTTCATTGAGACGAGCTCGGTCTCCTACAGCTAAAAGCTCGGTTTTCTCTTTGTTATGTTTTAGCTTATTTCTGTCCATCCATACCTTTACATCAGCCACACAGGCTTCCATCTCACTAATGACTGTTTTGAATTTAGATGGTGGAGTGGCTTTTTGTAACTAGGTGTCATCAGCTTATTTATGGTAATTAAATGAATGCCTTTTGGTGATCTCAGACAAAGGCTGAGTATATAAAGTGAATAAAATAGGTCCAAGAACTGATCCCTGAGGGACACCAAATACAAGAGGGATAACCTTAGAAATAGTATGAATTATTTAAGCAGAGCTGACGGTTTTAAAGATACAATGAAAACCATTTTAAAGCAGTAGATCGAATGCCAAAGGTAGTGCTTAGATGGTTGATAAGAATTTGGTGGTCACTTGTATCAAGTGCTGCTGACAGATCTAGGAATGCCACAGTGGATGTAAGTTTTTTGCCTGCATTTGAGAGAAGACTGTCTGTAACAGAAAGAAGGGCTGTTTCTGTGCTGTTTTTTTCCATAGGCTGACTGACAGATTTTGAGTAGACTGTTTTTATCAAGATGTTCCTGTAACTGCTGTAACACAACTTGCTCACTAATTTTAGAAGTGAATAAAAGATTAGACACGGGTCTATAGTTCTTTAGTTGATTCATGTCCAGATTTTGCTTTTTCAAAAGTGGGATGACATTAGCGAATTTGAGAGAATCATCAACAGTGCCTGACTCTTAAAGAGTAGTTTATAATACTGGTGATAAAGGGGAGAGGATTATCCAGACATATTTTTAAAAGGTTGGTAATTTATCCAAATCACAGTTCTTATTTGGAGAGTAAAGAATAAAATCTGTTACAGCCTTTTCAGAGACTGTTCTAAAGCATGTCATTAAAACCCTTTTAAAATCATCAGACTGATCCTCTGGTGGACGTGTGTCCAGTTCTTGTTGGGTGTTAGTGATTTTATCAGTAAAATGTGTACAGGAAGCATCATGAAGATCCTGAGGAGGAATGTCTTTTAGCAGTAACAGCTCTTTGCTTTTGCCAGTGAGTTGGTTTGAAACAGCTTATAGCTATCCATACTGCATATCCATATGACTATTTGGTATTTCATCTTCAATGAGCACCATACAGTATAAGATTTCTTTTGCTTTGTTGTGTTCTCAGGGACAGCATTATGTCAAGCCATACAGACAGGAAAGGTGAACACTGTCTCACTGCTTCTGCAGCTGGGCTGTGATGTGAACTGCCAAGACTTTGATGGCAGTTACCCTTTGTCTTTGGCCATCAGCCGAGGTCTGTCTGACATTGCTCTGCTGTTGATTGCGGTGCCCTCTTGTGATGTCAATGTCTTGGATCCTGTGTCCCAACTGGTGAGGAGGGAGTGGACATGGTTAGGGTGGTTTGGTGGGTGGCATCATTGTAAATTATCAGATCATTTTCAGCTTTGAAAATTATAAACATGTCAGTGTGAAGTACATGCAATGTTGCTGATACTGAAAAAAGATGACTATTATTAAATTTTTAATAATAATGATAATAATAATACATAGTTTTTCTATGGCACGATATCCAGCACCAATGCTGCTCAAAGCGCCTTACATCATAGTTGACTATAAACATGCCTTAAAAAAACATATCAACCGCTATCTGACAATGGAAAACATCCAGTGTGTTCATATGAATGCAAAAGCGCACAAAAGATTATAAAAGTTACGAAATAGATAAGGTTTAGATTAAAACAAAATGCATTTTATAGAACACACACACACACACACACACCCACACACACGCACGCACACACACACGCACGCACAAACACACACACACACACACACACACACAGAAATATATAAATGTCCCTCCCTTACAGACACACACACTGACATTAAACATCAACTGCACTAAAAACAAAATTGCTTAAGAATTAAAATATTTCTTATTTTCTAACATAGAATTCTGTTCGGACATGCTAACATGCCTACACACTTACACACGTGTACCAGAGCATTGTAACCTCACAAACACATGCATGCACGCACGCGTGCGCGCGCGCATACACACACACACACACACACACACACACACACACACGCCCATTAAAAATAACCAGATAGAAAAAATGACATCACATCTAAGACCGAAACTACATAAAATACACAATGCATTGAAACAGGACTAAAAATACTAGCACAAAGATACTTGCCAACAAGCATACCTTGGTTTAACCATTCCGCCCAGAACAAAAATGCTTACGGAAAAGGTAAGTTTTCAGATCTGACTTAAAGGAATGTAGATCAGAGGAATTTCTAAGAGATGAAGGTAGAGAGTTCCACACTTGGGGAACCTGAGCTCTGAAAGACCGATTTCCAGCGCATTTCAGATTAGTCCTTGGAACTTTAAGCAGCTTTTCAGAACTGGATCTTAATGTTCTGTGCGGTTCATATGTTTCCAACAGAGAGGAGAGATACAATGGAAGAGACTTGTCAAAATGTTTGAAGGCGAGTGTTGCTAACTTTTAGTGAATGCGGGACTCACTTGGAAGCCAGTGTAAATGATTCAGTAGAGGCGTAATATGATCAGATTTCTTTTTGGCGAGAACCAGTCGTGCAGCATTGTTCTGAATTTTCTGTAATCTGTTGGCGGAGGAAGATGGTAAACCTGCAAGAGTGGAATTGCAGTAATCCAGTCTGGACAGGACAAATGAGGAAACCAACTGAGCCATATTTTTCTCTGTTATGTAGGGTCTGACTGAGGCTAGCCTTCGGAGATGAAAATTACATGAGCGACACAAGAATGAAATTTGGTCGTTCATAGTCAAGGTTTTATCGAGATATACACCCAGGTATTTGGCTGATGTTTGAAATGCTACTGAAGCAGGGCCAAACGTAACTGGGTCCTTTTCTGCTGCCTTAAGATGAGTTAGGTCTCCTACGGCTAAGAGTTTGGTTTTGTCTTCATTGAGCGTTAGCTTGTTTTTGTCCATCCATGTTTTTACATCAGCTACACAAGCTTCCAATTCAGAAATGACTGTTTTAAAATCAGATGGTGGAGCAGCTTTTGTTTAAAGTAATGTTCCAATGTCAGTGATACTATTTAACTATAATTATTTTAATTATCATAGTGTTACTGTTAGCCCAAAATGGATGTAGATGGGAATGAAAAGGTGCATGTATGCAGAGATGCCAGCTGTATGATTTTGCCTTATTTTGTTACGATCGATCACAGTTTGTTCCAATATTTCACAAATGTCAGAATTGTTCTGATGAGTTCATTTTCAACTACATAGCATGGTTACATGTTTTGCTGTTGTAACATTACCCAGACGCTCTAACCCTATCGGTCACGAGGCCAGGGCAGTCACTGATAACCTTGGTCTCAGTGATGATGCTCAGCTAATCACGTGCGTGTTTACATTGAAACGGCATTGAGTGGACTGATCAGCTTGATCGTTAGCCCAAACAAGAGCGAATGTGACTGAGTCAAGTTGCATCTCGGTCAAATAGCATCTGTGCCTGGTGGATTAAGCTGTTGAGTGCAAGGAAGGAACAAGCGGCTGGAAACAGAGAAATTCAGCCTTGGATTCCGATTGTGAGAAACAAGACAAACAAAGACCAGAGAAGCGACATAGTGCCACAGATGTGTCAGCTGTAAAGATCTGAAGTTTCGCCAAACATACACTGAAAAATGTCCATGCATCGTGCCCTCCATTTTGGGGAACTCACATGCTCATTGTAGGCATTGTAGATGAAATGTACGTTTGGTGATGTGGCTTGGAGTCTGAGTGTCTCTACCAAATTAAAAATGTTCCAACCAAATTTCCTGATTGACCCTATACCCTACAAACACTTGACAGGGGTTAGCGTCTCTGTGTGTGCCTGCGTATGCTTGATACATTTATCACAATGATTAAGTAAAGATTGTGTTTATAAATGTATAAATCAGTCTTGATTTGAAAGTGAGCTCTCAACCAAGACTGAATGCTTTTGTAATTTCTGTTTGTGTTAACCATATTCTGTTGCGCTGTTTCATTGGTTTGAATCCCCATTTACTTTCTTTATCCATGACCGAAAGGTATTAATTGGATAAAAACATCTTTAATTTTGTGTGTGTATGTGTCAGCCACCATTGTGCAGCGCAGTGATGGCAAGTCTGAGCAAAGTTGTGGAAACCTTGGTGCAGGATGCTCGATGTAAAATCACACAGGTAAGGCTGTGTGATTGTTGCCCTTTTCTTTCCACTTTATTGAATAACAAACATTATATGAAATAAAAATCATACAACATAGGTTCCTGTCCATGTGTGTGCGTGTTGAACAGTGAATGCTCAGCTTATATCACAGATTGACATAAGCTTTCTGTTGGACCAACAGCAAAGTGAGAGCAGTATGGTCAATGGTTTCTCCATTGCAGTGGGAAGTCCTTTACAGCTTAGTCTTTTGTGAAGGACTATGACTCTCAAACTAGGAGACAAGATTGCACTGGCTCCTAGTGCTGCAGACTTGGGGGCTGGTTGGCCTTTTGGAATGCCGACTGTCTTAAAACCCTCTTGGCCAAGAGAGTGGGGATGTAACTTGGGCAAGACACTTTCCATTATAATCAAATTCTAGCCCAGATAGTTGGGACAGGAGTTGCCTTCTCTGCTGTTCTGATGGTCATAGTCAGACATGACTGACTATCATCTACTGTCATTTATCTACAGATCTATGTGCATGGGAGAAATTGTGGAGTATATGGGTACATGTTATGTGCATATGAGGGAGATGCAGGCCAGACAAACAAGCAAAAGAGGCTGGTTATAAGACTTGAATATTAAAGAATTGGTACAATAGAAATTGTAATAGTATTGTACATACATTTGTATCTGTGCATTTACAGTTGCACCATGTGAATATATGATAATTGTGCACATGTCTGTGTATGTCAAGAGCAACAGCATAGGCAACTCAGCCCTGCATGTGGCCTTGCTGCATGGACAACATGACATCACAATGATCCTGGCTCGCTGTGAAGGTTTCCGCTTCCTCAAGAACCTAGCAGGTCATGCCCCACTACACATTGTTGCCACTTTGGGCAATTGCCACAGTCTCAGTCTCCTCTACCCAACTCCCATCAGGACAGAGGAAACACTGCGTGAATTACAACTCACAAAGAAGCAAAACTCCTCGTCAACACCTGGTCCCATTTCTACATCTGTGGGACTCAAGCGAGAGTTGAATCAACGTGTGAAATACACAGGGGACACAGCCTTGCATCTGGCAGTGAGGGAGAAACATGATAAAATGACACAATGTTTGATGGCTTTGGGGGCAGCTGTAGATCTGCAGAATAACCGTGGTCAAACTGCTCTGTTACTGGCCTGTGCTGCTGATAATACAGAGTTAGTGGTCCACCTTCTGAAGAAGGGAGCTCCTCCCAGCACAGCAGGCTATATGCCGCTACAGCACCGCTCCGTGTTGGGTGTACACTCACGGGAAAGTTCCCTGACGCCACTGCATATTGCTGTATCAATAGGTAACATGCAGATGGTGGCAGCTCTATGTGAGTTTGGTGCTGACATCAACAGTTGTGATGAGCTTGGACGCTCAGTGCTGCATGTGGCCTTGCTGAGTGGGGCAGGAGACATTGCCTTGTATATCTTGAACAGGAGCCCTGATGTGCTTGATAAAGGCCTCGGATTAGGGGGCCAGTTTCTTCTTCATGAGGTGTGCAGATGTACCAAACATGCTGCCGAAATTACCACCAGGCTCTTGGAACATGGCTGCTCTCTTCATCAGTCCAGTCACCATGGAAACCAGGCACTGCATGAAGCTTTGTGCTGGGAGAATCTGGATGTGGTCCGTGTCTTGCTGGAGCATGGCGCTGATCCCAATGTACCTGGGGAGTTGAATGCTTTACCTTTAGCCATCGCTGCCAGGACGGGGCATATCCAAATGGCTAAGCTGCTTTTGGCAGCAGGTGCTGATATTAATGGTGCTCATTCAAAGGTATGTTTTGTGTGTTAATGCTGTAATGTGTGAACAACATGCATCATAATTTCTGGCCTGTCATCATATGGAATTGAAACAAAATTGCATATGATGGAGAATTTAAAGTGAATGTGATCGCAGTTCACCTGAACTTGGGGTTTAAGGGTGTGAAAAAATTGTAGCATCTGAATTGATGCGGAGTGATGGCATTGAGGTAATGCATCTGCCTGGGAAGTTAGAGAATCTGAGTGCACTGGTTTGAATCCCACACTCCCCAGTAATTTATCCCCCTCCACTGGACCTTGAGTAGTGGTCTGGATGCTAGTCATTGAGATGAGATGATAAGTTGAGGACCCATGTGCAGCATGCACTTATTTGTTTGAATTCATACTTAAAATTCACAAGTTACGAATTAAAACTAATGAAAGTGGTAGAGTAATAGATTGCCTGCCCAAGCATAACATTGTATGTATTCAAGATTTAAGGGGCAAACAAACTTGCATCAGTTGGCAACTGGCATATGTAGCAATTTATGTCTTTGTAGACCCTAGCAGATTTTCTTATGCGAAGGATGA
The DNA here is from genome assembly GCF_041734735.1 of Babylonia areolata. Lineage (NCBI taxonomy): Eukaryota > Metazoa > Mollusca > Gastropoda > Neogastropoda > Buccinidae > Babylonia > Babylonia areolata. The sequence goes on along the minus strand of NC_134901.1, from coordinate 31,062,786 downwards.
TCTGGGTGCATAGATGTTGTTTTTTTTTATAAAGAAAAAAACCAAAAAACAAAATGCTTTACCCCATTCCATGCCTATTAGCCAACAGCTGATGATGCAGAGGAAGTGCTTTCCCAGTGCAGTAAAGCCACCCACACGTGGCACTCATCCACTACTACTTTTCTTTCATCTGAGTTTGGTTCTGTGAACACAAAAAGACTGAATGCAGTTTATAGTTTGCTTGATGTATCTGTTTATGAAAATAATATTCATAATTATCTTCTACATGAGGAGGAAGAGCCCTTTGTTTTTCATAATGATTTGATTAAAAATGCAGGTTGCACAAATGATTATGGATAGGGATGACAATGGAGATGAATCTCTCTTGAAATGGAGAGAAGTGGTGTAGGCAAGAGGTCAATGGTCATTCAGAGCGCATGGAAAAGGGCATGGCCATGGACGTCAGTGAGCTGATGCTTTCATTGAGCACTGCTGCGGAATGGACAACAGCCTGTATTTCTGGATTTTACATGAAACCCCAGATTCCGAAGAGGCTGGGTCACCCTGAACGGAGGCTACCAGGCACACCAAGACCCCATCAGGACACTGGAGAGAAGACACCAGACTACCATCTACCACCTTCGCACAGGACACTGCGGCCTCCGAGCACACCTGAAGAGGATTGGAGTGGCAGCCACATCCCTATGTAATTGCGGCCAGGCTGACCAGACCCCGTCCCATATTCTCCAAGACTGCCCCTTGTATGAGAAGATGCAGCAGCAGTCCTGGCCTGGGGGTGCTGACCTCAACACCAAGCTTTGGGGGACGGCAGCCGATCTTCACCAGACGTCCGAGTTAGTGGCATCCCTCGGACTTCGACCCTGACTGCGTAGCTGTCGAACGCAAAGAAGAAGAAGAAGAAGAAGACATGAAACCCAGGGCTAATGTAACTGCAGAGTATGGTAAACGTGTTTGAGATTTAAAAAAAAAATTTTGTGTCACTGACCAGATGATTGGCTTGTTTGTAAAGGAGGCAAAACGGTATGCACAGCAGATTTTAGTCTGAAGGGGAAAGCACTTAGGTGTCACAAAGTTTGACTGTACAGGCTTCTGAGTATGTGATTGACCTTTTTTGTTGACTGAACATGTTTTTTGTTGTAAGGACAGTTGTCCACTTACCTGTCTTCTTGAGTTGTGATCCTGTCCTTGGTAATGGTCAGGGACCAAGCTCCAAATACTTACAAACATGGGAGTCATTTGTATAACAGGCAGCTACCTGGATAGAGCCGACTGAGATCTGCCTTAGTTTTCAGGCTTCAGTTGCTTACACACACACACACACACACACACACACACAAACACACACGCACAAATATGTGTGTGTGTGACACATGTATATTACGATGGATTTCACTGTGAAGTTTTGCCATCTCTCGTGTTGCTGTGGGTTCTTTGACATGTGCTGAGTGCGTGGTACACCACTGATATATCATTATGAAAGGAAGCATAGGTTACATCCTTGTCAACTAGTCCCACACCTAAAATGGACTTCCATAGCAGCATCGCCATCCTTCTCCTCCTTCATCATCAGTTATATATATATATATATATATGATTGTCTGAAGTTTTGTGGCCTTTCATGCCATGCTTTATGGTTACCTCAGTTTTGATCCTCCTCCACTTCAGTGCTTGGAGTGAGATTTGTTAACCCTCAAAGTGCTGGATATAATAAAACATACTTACAAAAATCATGCTTAAAACAAAGGGATAGTTTGCCTCCGCTACCTGTGCTCTGATTTGGGGCATTTGTATGCTTATCAGTAAGAATAAATAGGTAAACCTATACATTTTTGGAATGTAGAGTGAATGAAGAATCAGATAAAAGTAAGAAAAAGGCTGTACCTTGTATGTAGTTGGAGATATTCCATAGGATATAATTAACAAATTTTGCACACTTGTTTTCCAAAAACGTCAACCACAATGTTTATAGGTATTTTCACATCTTTTACAGAGTCAAAATCTCAAAATTGGAATTAAACTGTACAAAAAATGTTCTGGCTGCAGAATCATGATATGAATATAACTGAAACAATAAAATTATAAGCATTGTATTATTTATTTGAGACACACCCACCGACGCCATGCACACGCACATCTACAATACTTTATGCAATCACAGGCAAAAACAGAAATAAATGTTTTCTTTTAGCTCATGTTGCTTTCAAAAGCAGCATTCTTGCTTTCAAAAGCAGCAAGAATGCTTTAAATAAAATAATTTCCAGTTTTCTAGCTTGATTTGGTCAAGAAATCGCAATAGATCCATGCCTAACCCACTTTACCACCCCTCCCCACCCCCATCACCCACCCCCCAGTTTTTGTGGCTGGAGACACAAAACTGAATGAACAACAAGCAAGCCAGCATGTCCAAGTGTCAAAATAACAAAGCCGTTTTCACCAGAATCCCTGTCAGCAAACGAATCATCACTAGTGACAAGGTCACTCATTTCCTGAGCTTTGTCAACTTCAGTGTCACTCATTGTTTACAAAAAATACGAAGATCTGGACTTATAAACTCGGTCAAAGTTTGTGCAAACACAAGCAGGGAGGCAGTAACACCAGAACGAGGCAGTTTTACGAAGGCTGCCGAGTATAGCCGTATGATGTCAGACCTTATGTAAACAGAGCCACGATCGTGGCCCATCGCACTTTACCAGGAAAGCCACGATCGTGGCTCATCGCGCTCTCCGGGTTAAGGTCTTCAGAGTTGGCAGATTCATGGGGAGCTTTTTGAGGGTCGTCATGGCAGTTTCCACTCTGGGGGGATGCTCACTCAGTCTGGCTCCGTGACTGAGCTATTATTGTCTTCAGTAGAGAGTTAGTAGGTGGTGTCCTGTGTTTGTTAAATCAGAACAGGCACTGCTGAACAACACTGAAGTTACTTGGCAGTAGTACAGGGTCTTCTCTGGTGTGTGACCTCTTGTCGACTTAACATCAGTAGTTCCTTGTGGGCTACACGCACTGAGACTGCGACAGATGAACCTGGGTGTGGCTGTTTATGGAGGACTAAGAATGATCAGAGTGGGAATAATGCCTCAGGAACTGTGTGGATGGTGGGGCAGTAGAGACGAAAAGAAGGGAAAAAGTATATGCTACACATGAGGTCTGTTTATCATCTCATCTCAATGACTAGCATCCAGGCCACCACTGAAGGTCTGAGAGGGAGAAAATCATGGCAAGTATTGAAGTATCACCAGTATATTCAGATTCTCTTGCTTCCTATGCAGATGTGTTAAAACTAGGCCACCACTCTACATGGATTACCTATGGAGGTGGAAATATAGACTGTTTTGTATGTTATTTCAACTTTGAAATGCCCAGCTAGTTATATGCAATAAGAATTAATGGAAAAATGAGTCCAGATTCAGAATCCTCAATTTTGTCCATCACAAGACATTTTGCTTTCTTTTTTTTGTATGTCTTTAGTTTTTTTGTGTCTTGAATTAATGTTCTGTTTACTCCTGAGTCCTCAGAATTCACTGGGAGAGCACTTTTCTCTGGCAGATCTCATGCTTTTTTGAGAAGTGCTTTTGTAACAATACAAATAAGTTGACTGTTCAGATGGGTTTATGACCTGGATATACATCTGAGTCAGAGTCCTTTTCCATTGAGATTATCCCATATTTCAGAAGAAGAGTTTTACATTGATTCTGACTCACTCTCTGTGCAGGGCGACAGCAACTTCAGGTACGAAGCTGAAGAGTGGGAGGAGGAGGAGGGGAAGGCGAGTCCTCTTAGAGAAGCTTTGGAGGCAGAAATGAGGGACTTTGCTGTTTTCTTGGTGAATGCAGGCTGTGATGTCTCCAAGGAGGAATACCTTTTCAACTCAACTGATGTAGCTGATCTCCACACTTCTCCAGCTATCCATCACCAAGACTTGGATGAAAGTGATGATGATGACAGTGATGATGATGATGATGATGATAACATCCCGTACATTGTGAGAAATGACAAAGAGTTGTTTGAGCTTTTGAAAGACAAGGTTTGTAATACACAGTCCCTTGAGCAGCTGAGTCTAGAGGCAGTGCGACAAGTGTTTCGACATGGGGATCCACCCTTTGCTTTAATGTTGGGCCTTCCCTTGCCGGAAAAGATGATTGGCAAACTCTTCTACAAAGACAGTTTGTAGGCTGAGACTGATCCCTTACTGTAACTCTTATTGAATCTATGTACATGGACATACATGTTATTCTCACACACACATTTGTTCACATGCATACACACACAGACATACACCTACATGATGGCACAAATACACTCATGTGCATGGAACATCACTTAAAAATTCTTTTTGAAGTTATAGGGATTTGAATTGAGGAGTTCCGTCCATTTATATGCATTTGAATAATTCCATTCATTATTTATTTAAATGATTGTGGAATTCTTTTGTGATGTTCCTCCTTCCCTCAATCCCTCCTCATTTTTTATGTATTCATTTATGTATTGCTTTTGGAATGGATGTTGCAGTTCTAATGATTATGGAATGGTTTTCTCATGTTCCTCCCTCCATTTGTCCCTCCATGCTTTTATTTATATTTATTTTTTATGTAATGGTTTATACAAGGGGTTTAGAATAGGCTTAGGTAAAGTGATGTAGAGGAATATGGATTAACATACAGCCCTGACAAGTTATTTCTGTTGTTTTATTTTGAATAGTCACTTCAAAAGTAACAAGGATAAGAAGACAATGCCTTAAAATAAAAGATGCAAACAAATAAATGTCATAAGTGCAACACCAATAACTCATAAGGATAGTAAATGGGCATACATAGTGCAAAGACTATCCTGGGTTTGGTATTGACACAAACATAATTAAATGATGCATTTGTGTGAAGCCCAAACACTGACATTAAATGACATTCCTTAATATCTGTGTACTTTGACAAAGTGTGACTGAGATGATTCAGTTGTCATGTTGCACTATGCCATAGTAAGTCTGACAGGAAAGTATAAGAATAGTATTATAATTACCAGAATGTGACATGTACGTTACAATTTTAACCAAGAAACTGATATTAATCCAACTAAGCCAGTGATCATCACAGGAGAATACTACACAGACATTATCATATTGTCTTATACTACTTTTTCTCACAACAGATTTCCATGTATGGAATTTGGGCTGCTCTCCCTGGTGAGAATATGTTTCTACAATATGCAACATCACCATTTTTTCTGCCTGCACAGTGGATTTTTCTACAGAATTTTGCTAGGACAACCCTTTCATTGCTGTGGATCTTTTCACATGCATTGATTGCATGCTACACATGGGACTTAAGTTGATCATCTAACCTGAGTGACTAGCATTCAGACCACCACTCAAGGTCTAGTGGAGGGACAGAAATATTGCTTAGGGTGGGATTTGAACTCATGCACCCAGATTCTCTCACTTCCAAGGCAGAAGGGTTACCACTAAGCCATCACTTCACACAATCTACACACAAAATGCCCATGTGACAGTGCTTGAATTCTTCTTGGGGATATTTACCACTTCATTCTCATTTGCTATAACGTTTTGTTGAATATTCCTTTATTTATGTAGTGGTTTAGACTGGGTGTATTTGAAAAGTATTAGGTTGAGTAGCGATATAGAGGAATAGGGGTAATAGATGTAGGTGTAAAAGGATTCACACTCAGGCTAGGGACATATGAAGACAGCTCAAGTTGTTTCTTTTGTTTTATTAAGTCATCTTTTTGTAAGAAGACTAAACACATTATGATTATAGCTTGACTAAAAACACTATAACTGTGTTACTCTTGAATAAACTGGGAGTTCTGAGGGACAGTGGAAAGAAAGGTGTAACATTAACTCTCCAACAGTAAAAACACCAGCATATGAAACAACATGATTAAAAAATAAATAATCTTAGGATGGCTGTTATTAGATACTGGCAACCTGAGGGATAAAGAAACTCAATGCACAGTTCATTGATTGGAAGGAGCTAGATTTATGGAATGACTAGTTAGTGGTGAGGTAAGCTCAAAGTTATCCAGTTGGATGCCACAAAGGCCCAGCACAGCTAAGTATGGCCTTTGTTTTCAATTTAGATTATGTTGCTCAGTTGAGGGTGTGTGTTGGGATCACAATGTGTCATTTAAAAGTGCTATGTGTCAGCACTATGTGTCAGTAGCACTGCATAACTGTTATCACTGCATTCAATAGTGCCACATGTCAATAGTGCTATGTGCCATTACCACTATGTTCAGTAGCACTACACGTTGATAGCACTACTTATTGTATCACTGCATATCAGTGGCGCCATTGTCAGTAGCATTACTCAATTAATGACAACTCTGTCAGTGTGGCAGCCTGTCCATGCATGATTAAATTCTTGATATATTGCTGCCTTTTATTATGTTGTATTTTTAGTCTGTAATTATCTTTTTACATTGAGAGTAAGATAGGGTTAAATTTAGCTTCTACCGCTGTCAAATGCATGTTCAGTTTATTTCATCTCTGTCTTTGTCTCTGTCTGTCTCTCTCAAACACACACATGCCTGTGCAGTCATTGAATGAACCCAAACAAATAAAATCATCATAGCATGCAAATGACATAACCTTATACCCCTTCCCCTCCCCTCTTGTCCCTCAATCTCCCTTTCCACACACACACACAAACCTGTACTGATGCAAAGTAGGTAAATGATGCTTAACCATATTATTCTATGCATTTTGTGTGTGTGTATGTGAGAGAGAGAGTACTTAATATATTGGGCTGACAGTTTGTAGTGTTGTCCCATCACCCCTCCCAGCTTCATTTGTACTTTTATCCAATTTGCTCATGATAGGAAATATTTCATCTTTGGAAGTAAGCTGTTCCAATTTATTTGTTTCTGTCATATAGATTTTCTGTAAAATGTTCTGAAGCCACTCACGCATGTTTCCAAAAACCAGTTGTCTTGACTAATTAACCCCTAGGCTGCCTGCATGACGAGATAACTTGTCATGGCAAGCATGTATGCTTCGCTGCCACAATGACGAGATAACTCGTCATCGAAATATTCTGATTTTTCCCTGCTTTGCATTCAGTTCGTTGACAAAAATGCTGGTAGCTTTAGCTTGGGGAATCTTTCTGGATTCTATTCATAGCTAGAAACACCATCTGCGTCATAAGGCAGTCCTTTATTTGAACGTTTTGGTTGGGTTACTGGCCGCAGTCTTTGCCTGGCTCCTCTCCTCGCTCGCTCAACAAAATGTCGGACTGACTCCGTGCTCAAGACATGCGCTCGTGGCGAACTAAATCAACCAAGATTACTTTCTTTAGCTGATGCTCAGAAAGAATTGGAGCATAAATTCGAAGGAGGAGACTGGTGAACATTTATAGGACGATTTGATAGAAAATAAAGGGAGCAATCAAGAGAGTGGCCAAGATACAACTATCAGTGAGTGATGCGGCTGTTCAACTCTAGCAGACGACAGGTCACCGAATTTTTAGCAGGACACCATATGAGCTATTTTCTTGGCACTCAGCCAACGCGGTCTGATGATAACTGGATGAAGTGACAGTGTGAGAGGGGTGAAGAGGAGGGGGGTGGAGACTGAGGGGGCGTGGCCTCACATCCATATTATCACTTGCAGAAGTCACAATGCATCTATTTCTTTTTCATTTTTTTTATATTGTGGTTGTTCTAGTATGATTTTGTGTGTGCAGATATCCATTTGTCCAGAAAATGATATTTTTGTGCAAATTACCAGACTAATGTTTGTAATGAACAAGTTGAAAATGTGACAAAAAACAAAACACTGATTTCAAAACAACAGCATGTCACTTAAAATGCATAAAATGGGAAAACATCATGTGTTTTGTATTCTTTATTCATTTCCCTTTCAGAAAATATATACTTTTATGGGTCTTTCTCCAATAACAAAGAGCACAGAATTTTTTGAAAATTTATACCCGTTTTTTGTGAAAAAACCCTGGCAAATAGATTTCACTTAAATCTTATTTTCCTGGCAGCGAAAGGGTTAAAAGCAGCAGAAAGGCTTCATGAATGAAAGCAAGTGACAGTGAAGTTTATAATTCTATTTGAACAGAGAGACTAGTTGAGATAAAGTGACAGTTCACAATGAGATAAAATGAAAGTTCATGTACAGTGGAAACCAAGAACAGGCTGACAGATTGAGAGCAAGAAAAATCTTCAATTTGACAAGGCATTGTCTTGTGGGGTTGTTTTGTGTGTGTGTGATTGTAAGTTTTTTGTTCTTATTTTTTAATTTGATATGGGGACCCTTTAAAATCCTGGAAGGACCCCCCCGTCCCCTGAAACCCCAACCCCTAAAAAAACCCAAAAAAAACAACAAAAAAACATCCCTGGGAACCTTACATTTGATCTTTATGGGAAACACTGGACCATTGCAATGAATCATGCTTATAGCATTAGTTGGTGTGGCGTTGAGAGCTAAATGAGTTAAGAAAATTATTGTAAAATTTAGATTTAAAATCTCTTGTTAATGTTATACATTTGACACACAGCCAGTCTAACTCAGACCCCCGCGCCCTAATATCCTGAGAGAGAGAAACAGAGAGACAGGTAGACAGACACAGGGGAGAGAGATTGACAGACCTTTCAACAGACATAGTGAAACACACACACACACACTGAGAAGTTTTCCTTTCAACATAAAATATTTATCTATCAGCACTTGTCTATGTGTACAGCTGCCTGCAGAAGCAGTATAATGATGATGATAACAGCAGCTAAACAAATTAATGAATGAAAAAAGAAAAGAAAAATGTGCAATCAGAAAAAAAGAAAAAAAAGAGATAGTTATAATAACAACAATAATGATCGTGATGATAATAGAAAAGTTAATTATACAAACTCAAATGGAAAAATAAATTGACCATTAAAGTGTCTAATATAAGATGTCCAGAAACAAAATAACTGAAGCTATGATTATTTCCTCTGCAAGAATGCCCACATCTACTTCTTTTCCTGCCTGTATTGTAGTTGGTGATGCCACAGTTCAGTTTTCTAAAAAAGCAAGGAACCTTGGAGTCATTCTTGACTCAAACCTCAGCATGCATGCTTAGGTAGTAAATCTGATAATGCATAGTCAATTGTGAACTTTGTTGCATCAACTCTTATCTGTCAGTACCTTTCTGCTGAAACTACTAAAAATCTTATTTCTGCTTTTGTGCTGTCATGAATCGACTACAATAATTCTCTTCTCATACGCTGTTCACATAATATTCTTCAGCAAATTTAAAAACTCCAAAACAATGCTGCCCATCTGACTCTCAGAGTCCCGTGTACTTACCACATTTCTCCTCACTCTACATTGGCTCCCCATTGAAATGAGAATTAAATACAAAGTTGCGTGTCTCTGCTATTCTGCTTTCCACTCCACAGGACCTACATATCTTTCTGACCTTATCAGTGTTTACACTTCCGTAACAGATCTCCGCTCTTCCTTGACTGTTACCTTTTGAAACTTCGTGTCAATACAAGAACCTATGGTGAACATTCTTTCTTCTTTGCTGCTCCTCACATCTGGAACAACCTTCCTCATCATGTCTGTGCATCGGATTCTATTTCTGCTTTTCGCTTATCACTAAAAACTCATCTTTTTAAAACCTATCTATAAGCACCCTCTGCTTCCTTGTTCTCCAGCACCACCCATGTCGGCTCACTTTGGATGTATGAAGAGTGGGAAAGGGAGAGTTGGGGGAAGGGGGTGGGGTGGGTTGAGAAAGTGGTCATGAATGATTTATGTAATTTGTTTTTGTTTTTTTTTTCATGTAAAGTGCCCTGAGCCCTTAGATCGAAAGGGCACTATATAAATGTACATTAATATTATTATTATTATTATTATTATCATCATTATTATATTAATAGATATAATATAGTCACTGATGGAGAAAAGGGGCAGGGGTGAAGGTTTGGGAGAGAAATTCTTCTTCATTGGTGAGCTGCAACTCCCACATTCACTTGTATGTACACGAGAGGGCTTTTACGTGTATCACCATTTTTACACTGCCATGTAGGCAGCCATACTCTGTTTTCGACGGTGTGCATGCTGGGTATGTACTTGTTTCCATAACCCACCGAACGCTGACATGGATTACAGGATCTTTAACATGCATATTTGGTGTCATATACTGTACCATGTCAAACTGATGCAAACTAGGCCTATGGTTTGCTCTGTTTGGCCAAATTTCGCGCGGCTAACAGTGAAAAGACGCCCCTCTTAGTCTGGCCCGCTCTTAGCCAATCAAACGCCTCTAACAGCTATAAGCGCTGAATCATTCCTTTGGCCAAGGCTCTCCACGCCATCTTGTCAGGTTTTCGCTCTGTCTCGTCTAACGCTTTTTTTGGCTATTAAGCGTTTTCATTTGGCCTTATTTTGTTATATGCGGCTTGCATGTGTATTGTGCTTACATTCTGTGTACTCGTTTCGACTCGGCCCCCTCGATTTCTTCGTATTTTTCTACCTCTGAGTCGATCCTGTCTTTCCTTTCTCTGTTGGGGATCGTATTGTTCGCTGGGTGCTTACGCGCGGTACCATGCCTCGTTTGCCATCCTACGAAGGCAGGGATCATGATGCTGGCAGAGATACTCGCCAAGAGACTCTCCCAGGCCTGGAGCTCATGATTTCTCCCGATAGGGACCGCGGCGATGCGTCTGCAGACGCTGATCGCGGAGGGGACGCTCGTCCCGATAAAACGGTCATGAAGGGGACCGGGGGGAAAGGGATTCGAGCGTCACCTCCCGAAGTGTCCCAGCGCGAGGCGGGTGGAAGGGGGAGTAGCACGTCCTCTCTTGGTGGTGGGAACTCGCGGCTGGGTGCGGACTCCCAAGGGGAGGCCGCCCCCCGCCGTTACCCGGGTCCCCACACGGAGACGGCCCTCAGGGGCCCCAGTGCTGTTTCCCCTCCTCCCTTCTCGGTCGACCCCCCTCCCCCACCTCCTCCTGGGGGAGAAAAACAGTTGGTTCCGGGGGGGGACCTCCACTTAGCCCACCCCGGGCCAAGCCACCCCAGTCTCCCCACGGGAGGGGATTCTGGGCGCGTGGCAACCTGCTCTGCAGGTCTCCCCGCTATCCGGCCGGTCTCCCCTGCTGGGGGAGTCCCGCGCGTGTCAGGCGGTTCCGGGCAGTCAGACCGCCGGCCTTTCGGCCTGTCTGACACCCAAGTCGGACCTGACCTCCCTCCGACTTGGCCAGGTTTTTCCCTTCAACGAGGTCAAGGCACCAGTGACCCTTGGGGCTGGGGTCACGGGATGGCTGGTGCCCACGGGTGGTATCCCCCATTCTACCCGTACTGGGGTGCACCTATGGTGCATGCTGGGTTCCCGGGAGGACCAGGGACTAACCCCTGGTCCGCTCCCCACCGGACCCAACCCAGCACAGACCACAGAGTGACACACACAGCCCCGACAAGAGGGATTGACTCTTCGTTGGGCAGGTCGAGCTCCTCGACCAGTGTTAACACTACAGCCTCGAATCGGTCCTCTGTCAGCACGCAGGTGACCGCCACGGTCACTACGGCTTCCTTTTCAGGACCGACGGCAGCTGAGGGACCCCGCTCAGCCTGTGGGAGCCTGCTGTTCCCACCTACCCAGCCCTCGGTCCTAAAAGGAGATGAGTGGGTGTTCGTCCCCTCACAGCACTCGTGGGTCCCTTTGGCGTCCAGGGACGCTCTCTCTGAGAAGGTGTGGCACCCACCATCCCAAGCATGGTTGGACCTACGGTCCACACACTCCCCACCCTCTTCAGGTGTCAAGGACATAACAGAGGAGACCAGGGTCCCTGCTCGGGATCGCCCCAGCTCATCCCGCTGGGCTGACCACAGCCCACAGGACGCCCCCGTGGCTACATCCACTTGGGATGGCACCCAGCAGGGGATGGACTGTGAACAAGAAGGACAGCCCCTGTCTTCGGATGAGGACGAACAAGCAGATGAGCACTCTTCGCCCCCATCCCAGTGCAACAGATGGAGCCCACGCCTCCCTAGGGACCAGCCTGAACCAAACTCGGACTTTGCCGAGCTCGAACTGACCCTCCCCAATAGGGTCACACATGCTGAATCAGTCCCTCAGGCAACTTTGTCACCCTTAACCCTCCTACGGTCAGGTGACTCTAACTCCAGAACCACAAGGCGACTCAGAGTGCCAGAAATGGCTCAGGAGTGGCTTAATAAGCCAGCCCGCACCGTCAGGGGTGCTGCTTCCATCCCTCCTCCAGGCAGGGAGTCACTCTCTGCCCCGGGCGCTTTTGCCCCAGGCAAGTTCCTTAAAGATCCCTCCAAGGGAGGAGTGTGGTCCTGGTACACACAGGACCACCCTGCCTACAGGGAAGCAGAGCCCTCCGCGCAGGACAGGATGTTGGTCTCACAGCGCACCACCTTCCCCACCTCAGCTACTCTTCCCTTTAAGACATTTGCAGAGTGGGACAAACTGGCCCGCCGCTGCCTCCTCGAGGTGTCCACGGCTTATACCTTCTTTGACGCGTTCCTCCACAGAGCCAATGAGCTGTGGGAACGACGTCCAGTTCATCAGGACACGGATTCTCCTTCCTCTGGCCTGCCTGGCCTCTTCTCAGACCCGAGGTTAAACACTTTTGGCAATCGAGTAGCATCTGGTCTCACGGCAGCTGCAGACGCAGCTACCAGCCTTCACTTCAATACGGTGCTAGCGCGGCGGGATGCTGTTCTCCGCCTCTCTAACATTCCAGTAGAGGAGAGGGCTGCTCTGCGGTCCATCCCAGCACAGCAGCACTCCCTCTTCGGCCAGTATGCGCCGCATTTTGTCAGCCACAGGGCAGAGACAAACCGGGAGGTGGCCTCATATTTAGCCCAATCCTCCCAGGGGCGCCAGGGTTCTATGCCTTTGAAGAGACCCGCCACCAGGGCTCCTCCATATACCTCGCCTCCTAAGCCAAAGCGGCGTGCTCAGAATCAGCGGCAGAGGAACAAACCACCTCATGGCCGTCCAAGCCGTCCGGCCATGCCCAAGGCCAGAAGGCAGCACCCCCAATGACTGGGCCCCGATTCAGCACCGCCAGTCGTTCAGCCCCTCCAAGTAGGAAACTTGTCCCGGCACGCGCATCAGTGGCGTGCTCTGGGACTCAACGACTGGATTGTGTCGGTGCTAGAGTCGGGGTACATGCTCCCTTGGGTGGGGGACCGCCCCCCTCTAAGATCCACTCCTCCTCCTTATGTGCCCAGCTCGATGGAGCAGGAGAGCGTCTTAGAGAAAGAGATATCGCACCTACTCCTCATAGGGGCGATATCTCAACTCTCGGACCCGGGCCCCGGTTTTTACGGCCGGTTGTTCGTGATTCCAAAAGTCTCCGGAGGGTGGAGACCAGTCCTGGACTTGTCCCCCCTCAACAGATTCCTCCCCAAGATGAAATTCAAGATGGACACACAGGCACAGATTCGGGAGACCATGCAACGGGGAGATTGGGCGACGTCCATCGATCTGAAAGATGCTTATTTCCATATCCTCATCCACCCGGCATTCCGCCGGTACCTGAGGTTCGTGTGGAGGGACAGAGTGTTCCAGTTCTCTGCCCTCCCATTTGGTCTGTCCCTTGCCCCTTTCCTGTTTACCAAGGTGGTGCGGGAATTGGTGTCAATCGTCCGGTCGGAGTCCATTCGGCTCTGTGTGTACCTGGACGACTGGCTTATTCTGGCCCAGTCACAGGCTCTGTGCCAGAGTCATACAGCCAGACTTCTAGACCTGTGCTCCCAACTGGGCTTCATCACGAACCAGGAGAAATGCGATCTGTCCCCGAGCCAGTCCTTCGACTTCTTAGGGATGAGATTCGACACACGGTCCATGATAGTCTCTCCGACGCCAGATCGGTGGGACCGTCTGGCAGGCCTCCTCAACCACTTGCGCCATTCCTCCCAAGCAACGGCGCGGACACTTTCTTCCCTCCTGGGCATGATGGAGTCCATGGCACCTCTCATCCCTCTGGGCAGGGTTCTCAAGCGCCCTCTTCAGAGGGCACTCAGGCTACGGTGGTCCCAGAGCATTCAGCCATGGGATACCCGGATATGTCTGGGCGAGTGGTTCCTCGAGGTGACATCAGAGTGGTTAACCACCCCTCTTCTGACACAGGGGGTGCCCATAGCCCCACCTACTCTTCAGGTGGCACTATTCACAGACGCCTCCTCCATGGGCTGGGGAGCCCACATGGACTCACTCCATGCAGCAGGGACTTGGTCCCCGGAGGAGCGCCTATGCCACATCAATGTTCTGGAACTGGAGGCAGTTCGCAGGGCTCTCCAGCACTTCATAGCGGAGGCCAAAGGCAAGACCATTCGCTTGTTCACGGACAATACAACAGTCGCTTGTTACGTGAACAAAGGGGGGGGTGGGGCGGAGCGCACTTGGCAGACCTCTCTCTGCGGACCGAGGCTCTCCTCCGTTGGTGCCACAGCAGGGGCATTGCACTTTCAGCGAGACACATAGCAGGGAAAGACAACATTTTGGCAGATGCTCTCAGCAGGTCCAAGAGTGTCATACACACAGAGTGGACAAGGACACCCTGCAAGGAGTGTGGGAACAGTGGTTCCGGCCGATGGTGGACCTCTTTGCGACAAGGTTCAGCAAGAGACTTCCCACTTACGTCTCTCCAGTCGCCGACCCAGAAGCATGGGCAGTGGACGCTCTCTCTCTAGACTGGAGCAGTCTGATTGCCTATGTGTTTCCTCCCTTTCCAATCCTGTCCAAGGTGATACGGAAAGCCAGGTTGGAACGCCCGCAGATGATCCTCATTGCGCCGAAATGGCCAGCCCAGCCCTGGTTTCCGGTCCGTCAGTCCCTGACACATGTTCCACCACTGGAACTGGAAACCAAACCTCATCTGCTGAGGCAGCCTCGTTCGGGCATTCCTCACTCCAATCCTCAAATGCTCCACCTGCACGCGTGGCTGCTGTGCGGGCGGATCTGTCAGCATCACCATTGAAGTCTTCCACCCCTCGGTCAGCCTCTGTGTCCGCCGCGCTGACCAAGGGGGGTGCCTCCTCCGACCTCCTCTCCATAGTCTCCAAAGCCAGGAGGGAGGGAACAGAGACTTTGTATGACTTTCGATGGAAGAAATGGCTGAGTTGGTGTACAGCTCAGAACATTCCCCCTACTAACCCTACGAGCATGCAGCTGGCCAACTTTTTGGCTCACTGCTCCTCGGTTCTCAACCTGTCTGCTAGTTCTGTGAGAGGGTACAGGTCTGCCATTTGTACCACTATCAAACAGCTAGGTGGTCCCGCTTTTGAAGCTGATTTCCTGCTCAGAGAAGTGGCTAGGGGCGCCTCTCTGAAGGAAGCTAGGAATCCCAGAAGAGTGCCCCTCTGGGACTTGTTCCTGGTGCTGGATTTCATTCGAAAACAGCCCTTTGAGCCATTGGGGACTATTCCTTTTGACCTGCTCACTCTCAAGACCACTTTCCTTCTGTTGCTGGCCACGGGCCGTCGTAGAAGTGAGATTCATGGTCTTAGTGGTATGCCACAAGATCTAGCATTCCACAGAGATGGTTCCATCACTCTTCGTTTCCTTCCAGAGTTTCTGGCTAAGAACCAAGACCCCGAGGTCCCTTCCCCCTCTCTGAGGGTCAGACCTTTGTCGGATATTCTGGCACAAGATGATGAAGATAGGCATCTCTGCCCCGTTCGGTGCCTCAAATACTATTGCAATAGGTCTCGCCATAGGCGTTCTTCTCAGAGGCGCCTTCTCATCTCCCTCAATGAGAATTACAAGAAAGATATCGCTGCAGGCACCATTTCCCGCTGGGTTTCCCAAGTCATTCGTAGAGCCTACTCTCATGCACACAAGGATCTCAGTTGTCTTAATCCCAGAACACACGAAGTGCGGGCCATAGCTACTTCGGCTGCTTTCCAGCACTCGGTACCACTTGGAGGCAGCCTTCTGGCGGTCGGAGAATCCCTTCATCAACTTCTACCTCCGGGATTTCCGTATGACCAGGGCTGACGGTTCCAAGGGGATTTCCTTTGTCGCGGCTAACACTGCCGTCTCAGTTTCAAGGGCTCCCCATACGAACCAGTAGGCGTTGCCCTCCTCCATTTGCTTTAAATTCTGCATCAGTTTGACATGGTACAGTATATGACACCAAAAGGAGGAGTTTGTATTATACTCCATGTTTGGTGTTTACATATACTTACCATGTCAAACTCGAATGCCCGCCCGTCCGTCCCCGCGTCTCCGCCGTGGTTCTCATGGGGCATTTTCATTCATGGCCACGGAATGATTCAGCGCTTATAGCTGTTAGAGGCGTTTGATTGGCTAAGAGCGGGCCAGACTAAGAGGGGCGTCTTTTCACTGTTAGCCGCGCGAAATTTGGCCAAACAGAGCAAACCATAGGCCTAGTTTGCATCAGTTTGACATGGTAAGTATATGTAAACACCAAACATGGAGTATAATACAAACTCCTCCTTTTGATCTTCTGCTTGCGTTTTCACACGAGGGGGGTTCAGGCACAAGCAGGTCTGCAAATATGTTGACCTGGGAAATCGGAAAAATCTCCACCCTTTACCCACCAGACGCCGTTACCGAGATTGGCACATATTATTGAATAATAAATGGTTCAAATATGGTTGGTTAAACAATGAAATTCATCAACAGTTAACACCATAATGTCAGAGGGGAAAACCTCAACTGTAACAACCTGACGATTAACAGTTCCAAACTGTTTAATAGTGTGATTGCACTAATTGCATTGCAATTGCGAACGATTCGTTTTCTACACCACTTTTTTAATGTTTGCATTTTACAATTTAACGTCAGCTTCAACCTTTTTCTAATTCCTTAGTGAATATCCATTTCCAAGAACCAGTAAAACAGCTATTTCTGGCTATTTCTGCGCTCTTCCTTCTCTTCGCACACCACTGCCGACCAAGGTTTACAAACATGCACTCAAAATCCAAAAATCAAGGGAAGCAAGTCGAAGAACTTGAACTTTGACACAGTTTGAAATAGTTGATTTGATTGGATATGTTAAATGCGCATAGCCAGTGCTGGGAGAATATAAGAAAGCGTATCGGTGACACATCAGAACATCAGTTTTCATAAGAATCTGCAAAATAATGTCTGGATATTTTGACGCGAGTCTATTTGCGAATGATGCAGCACTCTCAAAAGGTGTGTTTGTGTGCGTGTGCGTATTTAAATGTCACTTTGTGTGTTTGTGGGCATGTGTGATCAAAACCAACAACAGTCTGGTGCGATGTTCCAATAATATGGTATGTCTAATGAGTAAAGACCTGGTTATTCTAGTATTGTCTACATGTACCTAAAGCCATTGTTCACAGAATTTTGCCAGGAACAACCCTTTTGTTACCATGGGTTCTTTTACGTGCGCTAAGTGCATGCTGCACATGGGGCCTCGGTTTATCGTCTCATCCGAATGACTAGCGTCCAGAGCACCACTCAAAGTCTAGTGGAGGGGGAGAAAATATCGGCGGCTGAGCTGTGATTCAAACCAGTGTGCTCAGATTATCTCGCTTCCTAGGTGGACGCATTACCTCTACCCCATCACTCCACTATACCTACTTGTCCGTTTGTCAGGAGGTGCCAACACATGTGATCGGTCACCATTATACAACCCTTGAAATATAATTGCATGAGTCTATTCTTGAAATTCATAACTCCATAATCTGATTTTTCAAGTCCAGGCAGGCATCACACAGTCCAGCAAGTCAGGTTCATCAAGCTTAATCAACATAAATCACACACACACACAACAACAACAACAACAATAGACTCATACACATTTTTTTCCAGGGTGCCAATTTGACACACTTGAAAAACAACAAACAGAACACGGAACAATATCCGACCAAGATCATGCCACAATGGTCACATCAAAGAAAATTATGGGAAAAAAAAATTTCAGAATTTAAAAAAGTAAAAAAAACAACACTGCATTACAATCAAGAACAAGAGAGGCAAGGCCTTCAAGACTCACTTGTGATAAATTAAGTCCCCTAGCATTAGTTACAGAGTAATTTCCCTTTTTTTACTATCTGCACCAAAACGTTTGCAAAATTAAAAAAATTCCATGCTTAGCAAAAGAAGTTCCTGTTTGAACAAAAAATGATAATAATGACTCCTCTTGTTGTTGTGTCAGAATAAGAGGTCAAAGTGCCAAGTTTAGAGAATACAAAAAATATAAATATAACAGTAAATGCCGTTTGCATATAATTAGGCTTCTTTTTTAATTTTTTTTGTGCCCATCCCAGAGGTGCAATATTGTTTTAAACAAGATGACTGGAAAGAACTGAATGTTTCCTATTTTTATGCCAAATTTGGTGTCAACTGACAAAGTATTTGCAGAGAAAATGTCAATGTTAAAGTTTACCACGGACACACACACACACACACGCACACAGACAACCGAACACCGGGTTAAAACATAGACTCACTTTGTTTACACAAGTGAGTCAAAAACACACATCAGTATTGTGTCATGAAAATCCTCTAACAAGGAGCAGCTAGTTAATCACACACTGAAAAACGACGTTGTACAGATTATCGGAAAACCCCAAACAACAACAGATGGAAAATGAATTCAGCTTGTGCAGCACTCGATTCCTTTCTTCCATTTGATACCTTTTCCCCTCTCAGCGTTGCGCCACACATGTAAATCTCCCCCGTCCCCCCCCCCCTCCCCAACCCCTATACCTTGAAAGTCTAAAATATGTTGGGTTTTTTCTCTCTCTCTTTTTCTCTCCGTCACACGCACGCGCGCGCGCGCACACACACACACACACAACCACACACACGCACGCATTCACTCACAAATACACACACAATTGATAAACAAAGCAAAATACACACACAATTGATAAAGCACGCATTTACAAAATCACACAAACACACTTGCACACACAGACACATACAGACATACACACACATTGTATTATATAAAGTTTCATCAGAAATGACAGAAAAGAAGTATTAATGTACAAGATAGTACATGAAAAGATACAAACATAAACATATTGAAAATCATACACACAGATACAGTAGAATTTAGGATACAAACATGTCCATATCAATATAAGAACTTGTGCACACACACACACACACACACGTTTGAACATAAACCACATATGACATGTAGATGGGGCTGATGACTAGATCTTCAGGTAGATGGCTATTGATTGCAAAACTCTCTTTGATCATACTGGATTTGTTTGAGAGACATGGCGTTGACTGCTTTGGGTAAAAAGGTATTGGCGAAGCGACTGGTTTTCGTCCTTATACTTATGTACCGTTGACAATCCCAAAAGCTGGATATGTTTCGTCCTGGCTGATTGATTTTGCTTTTTTGAGTAGCCGCTTACAATATACGTCTTCCAGAGAAGGTAGATCAGCCCCGGTAATCTTGGTGGCAGATTTTACGATTCTGTTAAGGGCTGCAACTTCTGCCTTGGAAATGTTTCCGTACCAAACTGTAATAGAGGTTAGCACACTTTCAATGACTTCGCCACCTTACCTTCCCTGTTGAATGTGTGTGAGGATTAGGGTAGTGTGTATGTAGTGCATCCATGCGGTAATGTAGCACTTTAGCATCCTAAAATATTGGAGCTGAAGTTAGGATTCTAAAGTGAGCGTGTGTGTGCATGCGCGCGCATGCGTTTATACCTGTATAAGCGTGTGTGTGTGTGCGTGCGTGTGCACACGTGCGTGTATGTGTGTGTGCACGCGTCTGTGTATGTATGTGAGCAATAGTCAAATGTGTGTCGATCTGTGTATCATTGTGTGTGGTGTCTGTCACTGCGTGTGTTTGTATACGCGGCACGCACGCATGTGTGTATGTGTACGCCCATGTAAGTGTGTGGATGGTGTGTGCACGCGCGTGTACATGTGTTTGTGCGTGCGTTTGTGTATGTAAGTAAGCAAATTTCTCCATGCTGGAAACTACCAACACAAAATTTCTCCATGCCAGAAACTACCCAAAGTCAAGATGTTCTGTGCCGGATTTCTGGCATATGCCGGAGGACTTGCACCCCAAGGTATAAGTCTTAGTGACTTCCCGTAATGTGTTAGTCTTAAGGTCTATGTCTGAGTGACTTCCTGTAATGTGTCAGTCTTGAGGTCTGTGACTGACTTCCTGTATTGTGTCAGTCTTGAGATCTGTGTGACTTCCTGTATTGTGTCAGTCTTGAGGTCTGAGTGACTTCCTGTATTGTGTCAGTCTTGAGGTCTGAGTGACTTCCTGTATTGTGTCAGTCTTGAGGTCTGAGTGACTTCCTGTATTGTGTCAGTCTTGAGATCTGTGAGTGACTTCCTGTATTGTGTCAGTCTTGAGGTCTGAGTGACTTCCTGTATTGTGTCAGTCTTGAGGTCTGAGTGACTTCCTGTATTGTGTCAGTCTTGAGATCTGTGAGTGACTTCCTGTATTGTGTCAGTCTTGAGGTCTGAGTGACTTCCTGTAATGTGTCAGTCTTGAGGTCTGTGAGTGACTTCCTGTATTGTGTCAGTCTTGAGGTCTGTGAGTGACTTCCTGTATTGTGTCAGTCTTGAGGTCTGTGAGTGACTTCCTGTAATGTGTCAGTCTTGAGGTCTGTGAGTGACTTCCTGTATTGTGTCAGTCTTGAGATCTGTGAGTGACTTCCTGTATTGTCAGTCTTGAGGTCTGAGTGACTTCCTGTATTGTGTCAGTCTTGAGGTCTGTGTATGAGTGACTTCCAGTATTGTGTCAGTCCTGGGGTCTGTGTCTGTACAACTTCCAGTATTGTGTCAGTCTTGAAGTCTGTGTCTGAGTGTCTTCCTGGTTTTTTTTATCAGTCTTGAGGTCTGTGTCTCTGGAACTGTGCTACACTCCCACCCCACTGAGTCTCTTTGTATCTGTCACAGCCACTCTCACTTGTACTGTCTGCCTTTATGTGTGTGTGTGTGTGTGTGTGTGTGTGTGTGTGTGTAGATCTATGTGAAATGCTAAAACTGTATCCTTCCATCCATGTCAGTGAGAGATAAAGCAGAATTGATGCCAAAATGGCAAGGTAAAAACAACCATGCATGTAAAAGCTCACCTGTAAATACAAGTAAATTGTAGCCAATGAAAGGAGAAGACAGAAAACTAAATCAAACAAAAAAACAAAAGCTGAATAACTTAGTGAGAACTTGTGCAATTGAATCTGCAACTAATTACTTTCTCCCTCTTCTCTGCAACCACACAGACTCAGAAGAATATGTCTTTGTTTTTCTATTAAAACAATACAGTTTATTAAACATGATAATAAGAATGCACGCCTCTCAAAGCTGAATAAATGCACAATCATTTCATACAAGAAGTCAGGAAGAAGAAGAGCAATAGCAATAGGTGAAGGGGGAACAGGTGAGACACACACACACAGTGTGTGACGACAGCACTGGGCACAATGGGGAACAACCCCCAGACAAAAACACCACTCCCACAGCAACCTGCAATCCAAATATAAATAGCCCCCCACCCCACCCCCTCCAAAACAGACAATCTTTCACTTGGTGTGCTGCTGACTTCAACCACAAAACAAGATCAATGCCCCAACATTGAACACAATATACACAAGGCATACGTGGTCCTGACAGTCTGTTTAATCTTTAAACCAAAGAGTGATAATGCTAGTTAACAAACAAGTGACCAATGTGAGTTGTCAAATAGGGGTGCCAAGTGAGAGTTCACACATGTGGCTAATGCGAGTTGACACAAAGATGGTCAATGTATATTAACGTAAGACTAAAGAGTGGCCAATGCAAGTTAACAACCAATGTGATTAACACACACATGTGAATAATGCAAGTTCTCACACACATACTAAAGTGCCTGGTCCCTAACCGAGCATAGGCACTACATAAGTATCAATAATAATAATAATCACCATCATCATGTGCAGGTGACCCATGTGGTCAAAAACAGGTGGCTAATGTGATTTCACACAAAGGTGGCAAATGTGGGGTACCACACACAGTTATGCATTGTAGTAAATGCTCACACATGGCCAATGGATCAACACACAGGTAGTTATGTGAGTTAAGGCACACAGGTGACTCGAGAGAGTCAACACATTGGTGGTTAACATGAGTCAACCCAATGTGGTTGTATATTTCATCAGAACATTCAAACGAAATAAAAACTGGCAGTAACATCAAAACTGCGTAGCATTCCTTGATTGAAACTGGTTTTAAACATCAAGACTATCACTCTTTATGTCAATCTTATTTTCTCTTCTCGCCATCACTCTGTGTTTGATCTTTTTCAATTCATATTTCAAGGCATCTTGGTTCACCTTGAACTTTCTGCTTTCAACATTAAAAGTAATTGTAAAATCTCATCCAGTAGACAACATTCAGTAATTTCATTTCTTCACCAGGTTCACGGTTACAGCCATATTTGAAAGAGTTGCAGAAAAACCTAACTGTAAACTAAAGTTAAGTGGCCTTGACAGCAGTAGCACAAGACTGACTTGCCATTCAACATGGGATGAACACAGCAGTCTGAGGTAGACACAGCTGAGCACAGTGTGTGAGGTGCTGTCAGCTATCTGAACACAGTGTTGGTTGTTATACTAAACTATGCGATGTGCAGAGTAATCCAGGTTCAAAGAAACTGGGCGGGAGCAAAGTGTTATCATTAAACAAGCTTGTCTTGTCTACCTACAGGAAACCGGAAATGGAGTTTAATAATTCTTAATCATTTTAATGCATACTATACAATGTTTTTGCTAACATTTGTTCAATGAAGAGTTAATGCTGTTGAAAATTTATGAAATGGACACTCCAACAGTCACACAAAATTTCTCTTTTGGAATAGTTTAACTTCAGTCTCATTCCAAGAATCAACAAATGAACAGTCTGATAACAATATCTCATTTCAAGAATCAACAACTAAAACAGCAAACCACTGATCTGGATTTTCCCCATCCTGCAACCCCCATAAACCTTAAAGATGGGAGAAGTTTTCTGTTCATGAATGCAAACCATCTTCCTATTTTATTGACCAGAACCCCTGACTCATGAGAGCAAGGTCTCTAACTTATTAGGCACAAGTACAGTCCCATTCAAGCACATAAACCAAGGACATACCTCTGGCCTTTATTGATCTGTCAGCTTTTCACCAGAGAAAATAAAAAGTAAACGGAACAAAAACAAGAATATATATAATAAAAAATATATATATACAGAAAACAAAAAATACACAAAATACAAAAAATTATATAGAAAACAAAAATGCACATATTATAAAAACAACTATAGACATGCAAAACCCAAAAAATGCCAGAGGGCACCACACACACCCTTGGCACACAAAAAAAGAACACAACATTGCAAAGAGTGCCCAATTATCAAGTCCAGGAAAAGACAAACTAGACAAGGTGTTCCAGAAAAACCAAAAGCATAAGCACCAGTAGGGCAGAAAACAAGAAAGGAACAGAGGCAGCAGAAGGAAAACCCAGAAAGAAAGAAAGCAGTAGAAGGATGAAATCTCTGGCAGACAATTTCCTGAAGGTGTGGATGCTATTCACACTTGAAGATCCCCTAACATTCTCACAGTGGGTCACACTGACCAATGACACAAGAACAACTGAAGGTTGAGTCAGTGTTAAACAGGCAGTTCTAGACAGATACTTCACAATAAAGCCACCAACCAACACAGAAACAAAGGGAACAAACAACATTACAACCAACAAAGAAACAAGGCGAACTTACAAAAAAGCACCTTCACCAAACCCTTACAATCACACCTGTATTGGATAAATCCAACACAAAAATTTAACAACAAAAAAACAACAACAAAACCACTGACCACACATCACTATGGAATACATTCCACTTTAGTTTTCTATACATCCTCTCTTTCTGTTCCGTGGAAGTCCATGAGTTACAGAAAGAATAAGGCACTGTCACACTTTCACTTCAAACTGCCATCAAAGACAAGCACACAAAGCAATCATTACAGTTAGCAGCCTCCCTCCCTTACCCCCCACCTCACTGGACATTCTGTGACTTATTCTTGTTGATGCACAATGAGACACGTCCTTTGTGCAATGATCCACACAACCTAACCTGCCGCCCATACATATACAACAGTACATTGTTTAAAAAAACAACAAAAAAACGGTTTCATGTTCCAAAGCCTTTTGATTCTATGGCCATATGGCTAGTGAATTCATATCCACTGTGTCTAGCGCTCAACATAACACCCAATCCTCTCCTGCTGTTTTAACTTTGACTATATGAAGTAAGGTATCCATTTACACCTGGGCAGAGTGAAGAAAACTGGAGTAAAATGCCTCAGGGGAACACAAAGACATGTTCTTTGATTGAGGCAGCACATCAGGTGTAGAAACCTCTTTCCCAGTGAGCAAAAGCTTGACACTGCCTTCTTTATTCTCTATCAGTACCAGGGGAATATTTACTTTACTGACCTTTGCTGTCATGCTCTCACAGCCTCCACACACTTTACGCAGGTTTTATACTTGGAGTACAGAAACTTTGGTTTTCTTACTTGTGGTCACGGGGTGCAGCTTGAATTGTTTTACACTGTGTGTTTGACTTTTGAAACATTGTGTTTCCTGTGGAATGAAGGGTAAGTGTAAGCTGTTGTGTGTATGTGTATAATTCTACCTCATAATCTAGGCAGCCTTACTTCACTGGGGGTGGGTTGGGTGGAGGGAAGGGACTGTATGATAATGAACAAAACAAGGACATTTCCCTACCCTTAAAAAACAAACAAAAAAACAAAAAAAAAACCAACCAAGATAACCTAGATTTCTTTTCCTTGATTAGTTTGAAGCAACGATATCTGAAAACAAACGTCCTAGTCACATACAATGAATCAAATCAAAAAGCATACAACAAAAAAGAAAACAGCATAAACAGATCATGTTTTCTTCCTGTTAAGTTACAGAACAACTCTGGGGTAACACCCACACAGCAACAGTCCCAACAGCTTGTTTCAGCAGTGGTTACAGGCACACAGTACAAATGAAAGACAGGTGGTGTTGACAAAATGCACCAGGCACTGGTGGGAAGCCCCTAACCACAGTGCGAGGGGAAAGGGGAAACAACAAATGCATGGCCAATGAATCAATGAGATCAGCACACACTACAGGCAAAAAGCATTGTTCATTCACAAACTAAGCATTTAGTTCTGGACTTTATCATCACCACTACATGACCATCAGTATCCTAGACAAACAGAATCCTAGACCAACAGAATTAAGGCCCCAAAGAAAAAATACAGCAAGTCTAGCAGACGAAACAAAGAATTCAAGATCCAGACAAACCACACAGCTACAACTACATTCTGACAATGACTTCAAGGTTTTAATTTAAACATTAAGGTCATAAGTCTCATACACATTTATGGCCATCAAGGCAGTGAATTCATATCCACTGTGTCTAGGGCTCGGCATAGGAAGGCAGGCCTAATCCTCTTCTTTCGGCATTCTAGCTTTCCCAACTGAAGTCAGGTACCTATTCACACCTGGGTGGAGTGAGGAAAATAAGAGAAAATTGCTTTTCCCAAGAACACAGCACCATGCTGAGATAAGGCCTTGAACCCTGCTCACTGGAGAACACTGGATCAGAAGTACAACGCTTGATACTGCCATGGCGCCACAAGGCTGACTGGCACACAATGACTGTGTGTGAACCAGGCAAAAAACAGCACAGCCAGCACAAAAGACATGACAGCATTGAGCACTATAAGCAGGGAACACTCCTTGTCACAGTGCTGTCACTATTCAATAAAACAATAAATTAAACATGAAGCATAAACAAAACATGAACCTCAATGACCATGACCATTTCATGTTTACCTTGCCATTTAGGCAGCTATATTTTGTGTGTTTTTTTTTTGGGGGGGGGGGGGGGGGGGGGGGGAGGGGGGGGGGGGGAGTGGGGGATGAACTTCAAATGAACAACACAGTGAACACAAATTTATTCAATTTTGGGGGTCTTTGGCAATTAAAAAAAAATCTTCATGTTGGAACAACTGTTTCTATTTCATAGAACCGAGCACAATGTTCACACATACTCCGCAACACAGAATGATCCATTTTGTTCAAAACACAGTAGATGACAAAGCAACACCGGTTTCATTCATTCAGATGGCTGTTTGCCTTAAGTCCAACAAGATATAACATCCTGTTTCATTCATGATGACAGCTGTTTGCCTTATGTCCAACAAGATACAACATCCTGTTTCATTCATGATGACAGCTGTTTGCCTTAAGTCCAACAAGATACAACATCCTGTTTCATTCATGAAGACAGCTGTTTGCCTCAAGTCCAACAAGATACAACATCCTGTTTCATTCATGAAGACAGCTGTTTGCCTGAAGTCCAACAAGACATAACATCCTGTTTCATTCATGAAGACAGCTGTTTGCCTTAAGTCCAACAAGATACAACATCCTGTTTCATTCATGAAGACAATTGTTTGCCTTGAGTCCACAAGATATAACATCCTGTTTCATTCATGATGACAACTGTTTGCCTTGAGTCCAACAAGATATAACATCTTGTTTCATTCATTCAGATGGCTGTTTGCCTTGAGTCCACAAGATATAACATCCTGTTTCATTCATGATGACAGCTGTTTGCCTTATGTCCAACAAGATACAACATCCTGTTTCATTCATGAAGACAGCTGTTTGCCTTATGTCCAACAGGATACACCACCATTTCATTCATTCAGACATCAGCTGTTTGCCTTCATAGTCTGGCAGAAAGCACCAGAACCTCTCAAAAAAGGTTTTGGGTTCCTTAATACGTATACATCAAATATCCGACTGATGCCACCTTGTCATCATTAAGTATTAAAAAAAATAATTAAAAAAATAAAGAAAAATTAAAATAAGCATTCTCTCCTTTTAGTCCACATGGCACACCATAGCCGCGAAGACCATGTGCACCAGTACCGCTTGCTGTCAGCAGGTGACTCAACTCAGGAATGTCCCTCCTGTCATCACCGGGGTCTGGTCTTCTGCCTCCCATCCCTGAGAAAGACCGTGGCACCATAAAACAGCCACCTTTTTCAAGGCAGTGCCACCTACTTCTAGGCAATATTTCAAAGTACATAACTGTTGTTGGTAACATAATATTACGTTTTTTAAATTTTTAGTTACATTTCTATACACCCTGTGTCCCTTTCTTCTAACAGTTTGTTTGGTCACAAAATTATCCGTGGCCAAAATCTTAATGGCATCGGTTTTGTTGTATACCAAGCAGATCGCGGGATCTCCACTATTTTGGAAATTGAATGGAACGATCTGTAACAACACACACAATTTTAAGGTGAGTGTAACTTAATTCACACTGAAATATTCCTCAGTAATCTGTATTTTAACATGTTCGCGAGTTGTGCATTGTTTCAGTTGCTTGAAATGTGTGCTTTAAAATAGATTGATTGTTCAATTGTGTGACATATTAATGGAATACACTGTTAATGATTCTGCTGCTAATGTGATATTAGTAACAAGAACACGAGACGACGGGCGCAATAGCCGAGTGGTTAAAGCGTTTGACTTTCAATCTGAGGGTCCCGGGTTTGAATCACGGTGACGGCGCCTGGTGGGTAAAGGGTGGAGATTTTTCCTATCTCCCAGGTCAACATATGTGCAGACCTGCTAGTGCCTGAACCCCCTTCGTGTGTATACGCAAGCAGAAGATCAAATACGCACGTTAAAGATCCTGTAATCCATGTCAGCGTTTGGTGGGTTATGGAAACAAGAACATACCCAGCATGCACATTCCTGAAAGCGGAGTATGGCTGCCTACATGGCGGGTTAAAAATGGTCATACACATAAAAGCCCACTCGCGCATATGCGAGTGAACGTGGGAGTTGCAGCCCACGAACACAGAAGAAGAACACAAGAATGATTATATTCTGAAACAACGTTCATGTCAGTCATAGCTTAAGCAGACTGCTGGGTTAAAATGAATGTATGGTGAAATATTTGTGTCAAAAGTCCGTTTTCCTTTTCCGTATTTTTCAGTTCTGATGAATGCAGTTCAAGGAACATGTTGTGAAAACATACATAGTAAGCAAGTCGAGTGTCCTGTGTGTGTGTGCGTGCGTGCGTGCATGCGCGTGTGTGTGAGAGAGAGAAAGAGAGAGAGAGAGAGAGAGAGAGAGAGAGAGAGAGTGTGTGTGTATGTGCATGCGTGCATGTGGGTGGGTGGGTTGATGGGTGTTTGTAAGAGAGAGAGAGAGAGAGAGAGAGAGTGAGAGAGGGTATCTGTCTGTCTGTGAGCCCACCCACGTGCATGTGTGCACATACTGAACATTCCTCTGTCCTTTTTTCAACAGGTGGGAGAGGAACTTTGCTACTTCCAGCAGCATTCATCTTTACATAAAAAAAATGGAAAGTTTGTTCTATGTTTCTGAACATGCCTTTATACGCTGCCATCTTAACCGTGCGTCCACTTACACCTCTTCTCTTCACATCAATCGCTACCTGAAACGCAAAAAGAAACCAGCACCGCATCCAACACAACAGTTGCCATCCAAAAAAGTCAGAAGGTTATGGTCCAGGTGATCTGACTGGCATCACTCTGAACCCTGGTGTACAAGCCAGATGGGCACTCAATCTCCACACTTGGAGCCAGCTGATCATAGGAATCTCTGAGAACCAGGAGCAGAAGAACACTGAATCACAGAATGTTACATTCCACAAAAAGAAATGCCAGTGTGTGGATTCAGCCCGATGCCAAAGACAGAGACAAAATTCAAAGGAAACTTCTGGTGTGCATTAACCCACTTGCTCCAAATGATCATACAGCAGCACTGTCAGCATCGCCACTGGAATGATATACAACCAGAATGTCAACGTTGACAAAACTTTGAATCTGGGGTTAAGCAGATGGAGGAATTTGAGAGTACAAGGCCAGAAGGGTTCAATGTTTCCCTTAGTTCGAAGATCGTCAGCATGACTGTCAACTGAAAAGTGACAAAAAAGGATCTGCAACCATGTTTGACACAGAGTTCATCTACAGCAGAGTCATGGGTCTAATAAGCACACATGTTCTTGACCTGGAAAACATTTCAACATGAGGTGGTGCCAATTCCAACTTCCATGTTTACAGACAGTGAGCTCACGAGACCTTCCACCACAAAGTCTATATTGAAAAGAAAACTGCAGTCTCATCTGTTCACACGTACATGTCAGAAAACTGAGGTTGTGATCATTGATGTCTGTGCAGTGTTGTGGACTGTCTGTTGGCCATCAGTACTTGGTACTCAGTACATCAGGGCTCAGTACAAACGTATGTGGACAGATTCCTGGAGTTGACTATTACCAAATTGAAAGACAGTAATGTTTGTCTTGTCTTTGACAGACATTATCCAATCAGCATCAAAAGCACCACCAGATCCTCTGGAGCTGTGGAAACAGCCACAAGGCGTCACCAGCTCAGACCAGACGCTGTTCTGCCTCCTAAAAGTGAACACTGAGAGTGACTGACAACAAAATACAGATGATTGTCATCATCTGTGAGCAACTGCTGGAAAAGGTATGTGGTCTTCAGGTTCAAGGGTTCCTTCAGCACAAGCTCACAGTGACTGCTGATGACCCCATCCCTGTTGAAGTCAAGAATGGCATCTCATCCCCAGCTGATCACAGCTGCTGTTGTGATGGAAGGCACATCCTCCAAGATGTAAACAATGAAAAATGAAGTTTTCTTTAAAGATAACTTCTGCTAAACATTTCCTGAGAAGTCTGTCACAAAAACAGCGTTATGTATTTAAAATATTATTTTATACCAATTTTTTTGTAGTTCAGGCCGCCATCTTGGTGGCCATGTTGGATTTCTCAAAATGCTCAACAATGACAGGGTGGCATAAGTTGGATATGTGATCTAGGGACACTAAAGAACTCAAAACCGCTCAGATCCATTTTGAGACCAATATTTTTAGGTCAAGCCCAAAATCATCATTTGGCTGCCGGACTATCAGTACAGTGACACAACAATCTGTTTCATTCATTCAGACATCAGCTGTTTGCTTTAAGTCCCAAAAGATCATCCCATTTCATTCATTCATGTAGACAGCTGTCTGCATTAAGTCCAACAAGACACATCATCCCATTTCATTCATTCATGAAGACAGTTTTTTGTTTAAAGTCCGATGAGACACATCTCATTTCATTCATTCATGAAGACAGCTTTTTGCTTCAAGTCCAAAGAGACACAACATCCCATTTCATTCATTCATGAAGACAACTTTTTGCTTCAAGTCCAATGAGACACACAGTTTCACTCATTCAGACATCATCTGTTTCTGTTGAGTCCAGCGAGACACAATGTCCTGGAGTGACTGGCAGCCATTACACCGCTGTTCCTTTCAGATGCACTGTGAAGGTTTTCCCCAGTTCACTGGCACGGAACGTCATCTTGTCCACAAAGCTGCCTGCTGCCACTGGGCTGAATTCAATGGGATATTTCAGAACTCGCTTTTTCCTGTGCAGGAAAAAAAGAAGAAATATAAATGTTAAAACAGTAAATAGAATTTTAAAAAATTCTAAAGCAAGGAAATACGACACATTATCCAGGCATACAAATTCACATTAACAGAAACTAATACCTGCTAAATCAAAGAGTTTTTTTGTTTTTGTATTTAAGAGTCTCCAGACATGGTCACAAAACAAGTTAACATTATTTTGGAATGAGCCAAACAGATGGTGAAAGTAGACTCAAATCCAGTTATGTATTATCCCTTGTTTTGAAACTGGACAATGCCTTCAAGACTCACTTGTGCTTCACGCTTTATCGTCATGGAATCATGAGGAGGGGGAAAAAAAAGAGATATAAAAAAAAATTGTTGAAAAGTGCTCTGTATCAAATATGATATATAAAATAAGCTTGGGAAGGGGGAAAAAAAAAGAAAAAAAAAAAAGATATGCAAGCGGGATCCAACCAAGCATGTTCAGTTCCAAAGCAAGCAGACTAATCCTCACTGCTGCAGCGCATCTGACGTCATTTGACTAAATTCAATACTTAAAGCAATGTTGACGTTTTCTTCTTCACGCGATAAATAGATGTGATTGTAGTGGACGTAATAACGCAGTTTAAATCATGTTTTTTGTGTGTTTTATCATATCTCGATCATTCTTTTATTTTGGTGGTAAAGTAGACTTTGCTATCCCTTCAAGCACAAAGCAACACATGGTAGACCAGTCGAGGCCTATAATGAGCTGAAACAATCTATTCAATTCTTCCCAGTTAACTCAGTATCCACTTTCGAATATTTATATGCAGTAAACACGTCAATGGTGTAGTTAGTGTTACTGTATGTGTTCTGTCCAGAATTTGTATTTCTTTCCTGTTAATTGTGAACATGAAAAACAAGGTCGTGTCTTCAAATACAACCTACCTGCTATGGGGCCTAACTCATTGGGAAGCAGTTATTAGAATTTTCAGATTTCGGAACAAACCTCAACGAAATAAACTGTTCAAGATTTGGAAAAAAAACAGCTTAATTCGGGAGACTTACAACCTGTTATTGGTATGACTGAAGATTTTTGTTTATACTATGTTTAAGTCAAATTGCAGACAAAGTATTTTCAGAGAAAATGGCAATGTTACAGTTTACCATGGACACACAGACAACTGAACACTGGGTTAAAACACAGACTCACTTTGTTTACACAAGTGTGTGAAAAAGATACTGTATTCAAACTGTTCGGTGTTTGTCTTTTGACAAAAGAAACTGTTTCCCCTAGAAGTACATTACTTAATGTGACCTACAGGTGAAGACCCATGCATGGGTCTGATTCCAGTCCTGGGCAAAACAAATACTCCACTCACACAGAGAAGTCATAAATAACTGCAGCTAGTGACCTCTCTTAGTATATTATCTCCCTTCCCTGCTCCTCTGCATCACCCTCTTTTGACAGCATTTGAAGCATAACCAGGGCACACAGTAAAGGAAAAGAGGAGAGGAAGGGAGGGTCTTGAAAGGTTTTGAAGATTTACAATGACATGGTTTGAAAGGATAAGAGGGGAGGAAGGGAGGGTCTTGAGAAAGGTTTTGAAGATTTACAATGACATGGTTTGAAAGGATAAGAGGGGAGGAAGGGAGGGTCTTGAAAGGTTTTGAAGATTTACAATGACATGGTTTGAAAGGATAAGAGGGGAGGAAGGGAGGGTCTTGAAAGGTTTTGAAGATTTACAATGACATGGTTTGAAAGGATAAGAGGGGAGGAAGGGAGGGTCTTGAAAGGTTTTGAAGATTTACAATGACATGGTTTGAAAGGACTAGAGTGGAGAAAGGGAGGGTACTCAGGGTTCGAATTTAACTCTTTTTTCTTTTGAGTGCCAGTCCAGCACTCTGGACAAAACATTTAAGTGCCCACCAGCTGCCATGGCGAAGTGGTTCGCATCGCAGACTGACGGCTGGGAGGACGCGGGTTCGAATCCCAGCGGAGGTGGGTTTTTCGGCCTGTGGCCGGCTCCTACCCAGAGTTGAGTGTGCTGTGGGTTTAAATGGGGAGACTGGGACACCACAGTCGAGTGTCATCCACTTCAAGGATGCGTCTTTGGGTGTGTTGCTCTAATTACCTGACCAACACTGCAAGTGTCTGTATCTCTCGGGCCTGGTTAATGCCGGGATATCATTATGACAGGAAGCGTAGAGTACAGCCCTGTCACGCAGTCCCAAACCAAAATGAATCTCCATAGCGACATCGTCATCCTCCTCCTTCATCGTCATCAATATAAACAAAATAGTCTCAAATGCTGTGGCCTTTCATGCCCTGCCCTCATGGTGACCTCAGTTTCGATACCCCTCCACTTCTGTGCTTGGGGTGAGTCCTGTCAATGTCTTCAGTGTCGGCAGATTCATTGGGGGCTGTTGTTTGAGGGACGTGGTGGTGGTCTCCACTCTTGGAGGGACGCTCACTCAGTCTGGCTCCACGACTAAGCCATTATTGTCGTTAGTAGGGGGCTTAGTAGGTAGTGTCCCAAGTACGTTAAATCAGAACAGGCACCACGGAACACCACCGAAGTGACTCAGCAACAGTGCAGGGTCTCCTCTGGTGTGTGGCCTCCTGGCGACCTAACATCGATGGTTCCCTGTGGACTGCCGACGCTGGAACTGTGACGGACAAACCCGGGTGTGGGTGCAGATGATGGGGCAGCAAAAAAAACAAACAAAACAAAAAAAAACAACAAAAAAACCCCACAACATTTAAGTGCCCAATTGCGGTTTTGGGTGCCAGCATAATAAAATGAAATAAAATGTGCCAAGGAAAGTCATTCTGCCAGGCTTCATTGAACACTCCTGCTGTTTATTCTTTTTGTCATCCTGAGATTTTGTCATCGGGAGCATTTCTTTTTAACAATGAAGATGGGAAACATCATTTATCGCCAACAATGAATGTCAACATCCGATCGCGCACAAGCAAAGATGCTAATCCGTGAAGCCAGCTGCAGCAGACAACACTTTACATTTCGACTGACCGTGTTCGACCTTTCATGGTGTGTCTGTTAATTAATGTTCTTTCACTTCTATCAATTTTTGGGTGCCAACTGGGCACTCTCAACAGAAAATTTGTGTGCCCGAGCCAACTTTTCGTAGCATTTGCACCCAGGCACCTGCTAAATTTGAACCCTGGTACTTGAAAGGCTCTGAAGAGATTCATAATGACATAGTTTGAAAGGTCTAAGAAGATGCACTGTGAAAGGCAACCCACGTGATTCTGAAGGTCTGGTGTTTGATCCTGAAGGGCGGGGATGGGGGGTCCACCTCAATCTGAACGTTGCTGTCCAGACTGTTCTTGAACTCCACCTTGACCTGGCTCACCCGACCCACCCTGGTTCTGTCGAACATCACGTCAGACTGCATCAGGCGCAGGTCTGCTGTGGCCACTGGGCCTCGCTCCTCTCTGCCAGGGACAGACAACATCACATCACTGACACACTTACAGAGAGAACCAATGAAGCAATGGTCTGTTCATGACACACCAAAGCTCCTGTGTGATGGGGAGTGTAAAAAAAATATTCCGCCAAGCATAGGACATGTATAATAAGCACTCACACATTCATACACATACAATGTACTATGAACATAATTCACTGTAACTCTGAGTTTAAAGGCTAAATAAATACAAACAGATTTTTTTTTTTTCACCTTTTGATTTACTGGTCACATTAACATACTGAAACAGAAAAAAAAAAACATTCTCTATAATTTTCTTTGGTAAGCTCTTCTCATAACCTCTGGGTTACAGGGTGAACAGGGCCAAAATGCACCTCATCCTCTTCATTAACGAAGATATCCCCTAATCCATGTCAGCTTTTGGTGGGTTATGAAAACATTAACATATCCAGCAAGCATGTTCCTGAAAAAAATGTTTGGCTGCCTATGTGACAGGTAAAAATGGTCATATTCATAAAAGCCCAACTTCTACAAACAAGTGAATGTGAGGTGTATCCCTAAAACACAGAGAAAGAAGCTCAATAGGCACACAACTGGAAAATACAGGCACTGTCAACATATTTATTTACACATGTAAAGCACATGAGGGAAGGAGACAGTTTAGCAATGCACTGACACTACTGGCTAAAAATACAGCCTACAGTTGAGCACAGAACAGGGACAGTGACACTGCACGTACCCAGGGTCAGCAGTGTTGGGGTGTTTTTCCTGCAGAGGGGTTCTGCTGCTGGCCACACCTGTCTTGTTCTGCTCCACTGGGTCCCACGTCAGCTTTTTGCAGCTCACCTCTACTTCTGCAACCTGCACATGTACAGTCCAGGTAGAGTATCACCTTGGACAGTCAGCAGTGGACAGCACACAAGCAGCAGGATAACACACAAAACTAGGGTAGCAATCACACACAATCTAAAAAAAAAAAAAAAATCCTGCACATTTAAAATCAATGCTGTTTGTCAAAACGTGTTCATTGTAATTAAAGAATTTTCAATTGTATTGTTACAACCGATTCCACTGTTTTAAATCATTATTGACCATGAATGATAAGGCAACTGCAGTGGATTTCAACTACTTCACTCCGACCCAAAGCACTTTACCTCGGCAGTGAGAGAGATGCGCGTTGCCTTCTTGTTCTGTGCTGCCCTCTTGCTGCTTGTCAAGGGCCAGTACTCTATCTCCCAGTGCTGGTTGAATGTACCTTTGGTCTGGGGACAGAACTTGACTGGCACCTAACAGAAAACACAGTAATGGTAACCAGGGCGAAAATTTTAACAAGGTAAGCATGGTGACATTTTTAACAAGGCAATTATGATGAAAAATTTAACGAAGAAAACATGGTGAAAAATTCATCAAGGTAAACAAAGTTAATTTTAATAAGGTAAACATGGTGAAAAATTCAACAAAGCAAGAAAACACAACAAAAAATCCACATTATTTGGAAGCACCATGGCCTGTAAATATTTGGAAATGCAAGAACAATAACAGTTAAAAAAAAAAAAAGCATCACTGTGTTCTTGTTAACACCAAAATCAGTCCAGAAATGCAAGAACAATAAAAGCAAAAAGCATTTATTATTGCGTTTTTGTTAACACCAAAATCAGTCCACAATCTTTCCACTTTCCCTGTCCCCATGAAATGCAAATTGTTTCAAAGTCAAATAATCAATCTCTAAGACAATGCTGATATCTGTTTTTGATAGTCTGGATGTAACTGCCATGAACGATGACTACATGAAGGCCTGGAAGTCAAGGATCGAAAAATTCCTTTGTTCGAAGTCACAGCACTTTTTGTGTTCACTGAAATGTGTTAAACCAAACAAAGTGCACGGAAAAAACACAAGCAACATGGAACAGATCCTGGGCTGGCTGTTAAGGATTTTCCAAAGTCTACACTAATCCCACAGACCTATGAAACATTCTTAACCTCTTGGCTGCGCTGTTGATGTACGGCGTACGTCATGAAATGTCGCTCAGCAATGCTGTATTGACGTGCGCCGTACGTCATGTTACAACGTTCTATGTTTCGAGTCCCGCATTACTGAAAATGCAGTCTGCTAACCATTGAATTAGCTCCCCTGAGAGCTCCTTATCTCCTGAGTTCCATAAGCTAAAATTATTCATCGGATTGTCATATTTATGGTGAAAGTTTTGTAAGTTTGTATGAAGCTCAAGTTGTGTTTGCAAAGCCATGGCTGAACGCAGACAAACCCCAACACTTGCACTAATATTGAAAGAAATCTTTCGCGATGCAAACAGTAGAGATGAAGATTGTGAACTGAATGAGATAGAACTGCGTGAAGTTGATGCCGAAGACGCTGATTTTGACATGGAGGGGGGTGGGAGGTTGAGTTGCTTGATGAAACTGAAGACAGACAAGCTCAGCTGATTCAATATGCAGGTGGGTGTTTACGAGGTTTGTCAGTTTATTATTTGCTTTCTGTTTGTTGTAACAATGAATATGACTGTATTGTGTGTGTTTTGAATGTGTTAGCTGTGGTAAGTAGCTTCGTCAGTCACTGATCAGTGTCTGTGTGAGAGAGAGAGTCACGTGTGTACTGTGTGACCAACGCTGTGCGAGGGGGCGTGGCTTGCTGGCTGGCTCATTGTTGAAGACATCGTGTGTCACTCACCAAGAGCTTTCTGTGAATTCGTTCCCGAGTGTGTATGTGTATTGGGTTGTTGTTGTTGTCTGTGTGGGTTGGGGGGGGGGGGGGGGGGGAAGAGGGGGGGGGGGTGAGGAGATGTTTAATAACTGAAATCAGAGAATGATATACAGAATTGTATGCCTAAATTACTTTGTAAATGCAACACTTGTCAGTGTGTGTGTGTGTGTGTGTGTGTGTGTGTGTGTGTGTGTGTGTGTGTGTGTGTGTGTTATGAGAAAGAATGAAGGGGGTGTGGCATACCATGAACCAGTTTCAGTCTCTGTGTGTGTTGGGGGGGGGGGGGGGGGGTAATTGTGTGTGTTTGTATTTCAGCTTCTGAAAACAATCAGAAATAAAATGGTACCATTTCATATCCTTTTTATATGTAAAAAACAACAACAACAACAAACTTAGTCTTTTATGCAATGTGTTTCAGGTATGCAGCATGGTGATGATCACGATGTTCATCCTGGACCATCTGGAGTTGACAACTTGCCACAAACCTACAGCTGAAGACCAGCAGCAGCAAGACCAAAGGGCAGTAAACAAGCCTCCAGCACTTCTGGATTGCAACAAAAACATGGGTGCCATGGACCATCAAGACCAACAACTGCGGCCCTACGATGCCACAAGGAAAACCCTGAAGTGGTACAAATATCTGTGTGTACATTTTCTACAAATTGCCATCCTGAATGCACACATCCTCAACAAAAAAGCAGGCAACAGCAGTACATTCCTGGACTTCCAGAAGGATGTAACTAGTGCCATGATTTTTGGTGACCAAGACCCAGACACTGCTACAGATGACCATGCTGTTCGTCTGTGTGGACAACACTTCATTGATGTCATCCCACCTACCCCACAGAAGGCCCGGCTACAAAGGAGGTGCAGAGTCTGCTGGAAGAAAGGGCAAAGAAAGGATGTGAGGTTCTACTGCCCAGACTGCCCGAGCAAACCACCACTGTGTCTTGAAAACTGTTTCCACAAGTACCACACACAGTGATTTTACTGGCGATAGATGCTGGGTGAGTACACCCTTTTGATTGTTTGTGTGGACTGTGTTGGAGACTTATGCACCTGGACACTGTTCCACAGCCTTTGACAGTGTGTATGGTTGATCACAACAGTCAGAAGAAAGACTGGTTAATAAGCTGGTTGATGTTGTAGCACCTACATGATGGAATGACAGTCCCAATTTTTTTTTTAATTGCATTATATGGAATTTTTGTGTCAGATTGGCTCATTATTTGAACATGTGAGTATTAAAAACAAAATCTTGGTTCATTTTCCTTTCATTTGATATGTACTTTTATGCACTTATCTTCAGTACATTTTGAAATATAAGCAAATTAAAATCATTGGCGTGTTTTTCTTGTTTTTCTGAAAATTTTCTCAGCATAGGCTATAGCAAAACGTACTAGCAGTGAAGGGGTTAATTCGTGGTGCTCAGATCACTCATACATCCCAGCCCAGAACTGAAGCACCACACAGAGTGTAATCAACTGAAGGGTCCAGCAGCCATCTCCACCCTCTTCCAATTACAGCAGTGAGTTTTCAGCCAGCTGTTGGGGAGAAAAGGGTCACCTTCAAAGTTTCCTGGGGAAGAAGGTCGGCGGTGGTGGAAGTGAAGTTGAAGGCACTGTAGGTCACTCTCTTCACGGTGTTAGTCTCGTCAGACCCCTTCACATAGGCTGGGGCAAAGGGTGACAGCTTTAATGTCACAGGTTCCATGGAGGCATTGGTCAACTCCAACATACTCTCTGAAAACATGTACATGTCTGCTTTAAGTGCACTGGTCATGTGTATAGGAAGCACACACATACATGCACATATGGGTAACTGTATGTTTAGTAATGTTCACATGCATGGCATAATTAAGCTCTATAAAATTACAGTAATAATAATGCACATACATGGAACTCTCACAACTATCATCATTATGTCTATCATCATATTAACTCACTCGCTGCCATTGTTCGCATATGCGGATGTCGTCGGAAAAAGCGTTCAATGCCAATGTCCGCATATGCGGATTTTGATTTTGAAAAGTCGCGCTGTTGGAGTGATGTGTCGGATACGAAACTCAAAAGCAGAACTGATTCTTAAGTGATCTCCGGCCAACTTTTCATTCACACACACAGCGTGTGTGCAGTGACACGCTCATTAGCAGACGACAATGAAGCATACCCTCGGTCAGCTCTGCAAGTTGTTTGACAAGATGACGTCGCGTCGAAGTGTTCGACACGGTAGGAGAGGTCAAACGCAACACAGCGTTGAAGCTACTTTGGAAATGATCCAAACTGAAGGCTCCAATGTTGAAGGAGATAATGTTGGTTCGTCGGACAGTGATTTTGAACCATATCCCGATGAACTAGAAATAGATTCGGCCGCTGAAGAGGGTGTTTACAGTGGAGAGGAAAGCGAGTCCTGACCATGTGCCAGCTGACCGACACTGACAACGAAATCACTGAGGAAACGGATGACTTTGCTGGTGTTTTTACCAGAGATTGGACTGAAAATAGTGAGTATGTATGTATTATATATATATATATATATATATATGTGTGTGTGTGTGTGTGTGTGTGTGTGTAAGAAAACAATGTCACATGCTCAGGTGTACAACTCTGTGTGTGTGTGTGTGTGTGTGTGTGTGTGTGTGTGTGTGTGTGATTGCATGCATATGTTTACTTATTTTCTGTTTTACTTGTTCATTTGTAGAACAAGGTGCTGTAGAAATGACAGTAATAGTACTAATACTGATGATACTGTCATTATTGTTTGTAATATTGTAAAAAAAAAAAAAAAAAATTTTTTTAATCTAAAGTGGTTTTCTTTGACTACATGTAAAAAAAAACTTACCACTTTATGCTTCCATTCACATAAATATTTAGAATAAACAAGGGAATAAGCAAACAAATAATCTAAAAAACAATAAGAAGAAAGAGTCAGACCTGCATGATCATTTGTGTGTGTGTGTATGGTTGCAGGGCATGTTGCTGTGCTGAAGTGGCAGGACAAAAAACCAGTTCATGTGCTGACAACAGTCATGCTGCCAACTACCATGGTCAGTGTGACAACACGACACCGTCCTGAAAGACAGAAGCCAGCTGCAGTACAAGACTACATCACCAACATGGCTGGAGTGGATATGAGTGACCAGCTACTGCAAGTGCAAGGTCTGTGAAGACCTGTTCAAGCGCCACAACACACCAAAACACCAAACTGCCAACTGGTGTCCAAAATGTGGAGTTCCACTGTGTGTGAAGCTGTGCCCAGGACTCAACATCACCTGCCATGAGCTTTTTCACTCCAGACAAGACAACTGTCAGTGATAATACATCAGGTTTTTGTGTGCTGTGAACTCCCTTTTTTATGTAGACAATATTTTCTTTTGTGTGTGTGATTTTCAACTTTCTCCACCATCTGTTCATACTTCATTGCATGTACTAGGTCTTCAGTTCCTCAAACAGTGTTAGGATGTGATGTGGAACATTTGTAAGCTGTTCAAGGACACTTGGTATACCTTTCTGATGGGTGCAAAAATGCTACAAAATACACAAAAAATGAATACCGTGATCAACAACAAGATGGTGAGTAAATAATTTATTATTTTGCACAAATATGGAACAACATTCACTGAATACACATACTAAATTTCAATTCTCTGGGTGTTTATTTGATTTTTTGAGAATTTTTTCCCCATCCTATACAAACCCTGGGTTTTCAGGGATTCGCAAGGGCAAAAACTCTTGGCATGGAGTGAGTTAAGTGCTTCTTCTTCTTCTTCCACTAGACGACCAACATCAGTATGTTGATGAAAACTGTCCTGTTGTGGGAGGGTGCTGTTGGGCGCAATTCAGCTGGGCTACTGAGAAATGTGCTATTAACTGATAGGGGAGATGGGGCACAGTCCACTGGTGTGTTTGCATCTCCAGCTAGGCCAATCCTGCTACTGTACGGGAATACACCTGACCAGCACAACCCAAGCCTTCCATGTCACTACTTACCAGTGGGAGAAAAACAAAACAAAAAACAACAAAAAAGTCAACAAAAAAGTCAAAGTGTTGGAGGGTAGTGGGGTGGGGTGGGGTGGGGGTGGGTTAAGCACTCTGTTGTGTCAGAGGCAGGAGGCATGTCTGGACTTGAAGCAGTCCAGTGACTCAGCTGTGACAACCTCCTGGGGCAGTGTGTTCCAATCTAGGATGGTACTGGGGGAGAAAGACATCTGTCTGTACTGCATCCTGCAGGCAGGGATGTCTAGTTGCAGGTGTTGTTTTTTCTGGAGCTCAGCCTGCTGTCTGATGGTCTTGGTAGGTAGACTGAGTTGATGGAGATGAGACCATGGTGGAACTTGTAAAACATCTCCATGCGAGATTTTTTTGGTCTGACTTGTAGGGGGTACCAGTTGAGGGAGCTAAGGATGGAGTTGACACAAGACGTCTGTCGATGTCAGTTTGTGACCCATCTTGCTGCTTGGCCTGGATGTCACTGGCTATATAGGGATCCCACACAGACGCAGCATACTCAAGGATAGGTCAAACAAGGGTTTTGTACGCAGCTTCCTTTGTCTTCTTGTTTCCTATCTCAGGCATGAGATTGGGAAATTGTGATTGAGTCTGAAAGGTGGGGGCCTGGGGGCCGCAGAAGGCTCCCAGTGGGGGTCCATGGGGCAATGACTCTGGTGGGGGTCTGGGGGCGAAGCCCCCTAAGCTGAAGGTTTTTCTCAATTTCAAACCATGAAATCTGCACTTGCAGGCCACCAATGCTGCTGAGGTACAACCCACAGGAGAAAAACAAAACAAAACAAACAACAACAACAAAAAAACCAGTCCAATTCTTCCTAAACTGAAGTGTTTTTGCTTTCAAACCTGTGAAAGTCAGCCTTGGGACATGATTTTCAAAATCTTGTCTCATGTGTGTGTGTGTGTGTGTGTGTGTGTGTGTGTGTGTGTGTGTGTGTTTTCAATGCAACTCTCTGTACGTGAGAAAGAGAGACAGACAGACAGATGGACTAAGAGATTGAGAATGGGGGTCGGGAGGGACATGGGAGGAAAGAGTTAAAGTTTGTGTGTGTGCATGAATGTGAACTGTTTGAAATTTAACTCTGTGTGTGTTAAACTCTTTGTGTGAGTGAGTGAGTGAGTGAGTGAGTGTGTGTGTGTGTGCGCGTGTGCGTGTGTGTGAGGGTGGGGAATTGTCCAGGAGAGTTTCCTCTGAAAATTGGCCAGGGTCCAGGGTGGCAAAGCCCATGACTGAAAACAAAATTAGTGATTTTTAAGAGGTTTGGGGGACCTCTCTTGTGTGTGTGTGTGTGTGTGCGTGTGCGTGTGTGTGTGTGGTGTTTTCAAGGAAAATGTTCTTAGCACACAAGTTTGCACTGTAACAATATAACTGACCATCTGGTCTCTTCAGCTGTAGTCTTTGTTCCACTGACATGCATGTGTGTTGGTTGAGGAAAGAATGGAAGAAGTGGAATGACTGGAGGCAGGAGGGAGTGGGTCTGTGACTGGTTATATCACTTTCAGCAGTCAAGGATTCTCAGCTAGAATTGTGGTCAGTGTCTTGGCTCAATGCCAAAGTTGCCACAGTCATTGACAGTGGTTTTAACCCCCCCCTCACCTCACCCCCCACCTTCCCTCACCACTGGTATGAGACTTCAGAGGGAGAGGGGTACCTCAGCAAATCATGAAAGTGAAGTCTGCAGGAGGGGGTTGGGGGTTGGAGAGTGACTTTTTTCCCCCCTCTGAAATCAACTGCTCTTCCGCTGAAAATGTCAGATCGCTGAGAGTTCCCCAGAATGGATTGTGTTTGTGTGTGGTTCAACAAAACTCTGTGTGTGAGGGAGAAAGAGAGAGAGAGACTGCAAGCAAGCCTGAGTGCGCACATGCATGTGTAGGGAGAGACAGAAAGAGGAAGAGAGGGGCAGAAAGAGACAGACAGATCGAGGGGGGGAAGGAAAAAGTGCAAGTTTGTTTGAGTGCATATATATGCATTGCTTTGAATACAATTCTCTGTGTGTGTGTGTGTGTGTGTGTGTGTGCGTGCGAGAAGAAAGAGAATGTGTGTGAGTGTGCGCGCACATGTGCATAATATTAAGCTCATGTGTGCACATGTGCGAGTGTGAAGGAGAGAGATAAAATAAAAAACAGAGTATGTGTATGAGTGCATTCATGTGACTTTTTTTTTCAAAGACAGGAGGAAGAGAGAGAGAGAGAGAGAGAGAGAGAGAGAGTGTGTGTGTGTTTGTGTGTGCACGCACATTCAATTCAGCTCTCAGTGTCTGTGCGTGCGTGTGTAACTTTGGTAATCTGGCTGTAGGTCTCAAATCTAAATAAACTGACTCTTACCACAGCCTGGGCTGTGTCAGAAAAAGCACTGACGTCAATTGCTACAAAGTTTGTTTCCATGCAACTGACAATGTTACTTGTGCATACAGTGGCAAACGTTTGCAATGTTTGCTGAATGGACAGAGGGTCAAGCAGATGTACCCACGTCCCTTGTGGCTTGACAGGGATGAAGATCGCGCGCACCCGCGTTTACGTGTATCTGTGTGTGCGCGCAAATTTGTGCGTGTGTGTGTGTGTGCGCGCACCGCACTTGCATGTCTGTGCGTGTGTGTGATGGATCGCATGTGTGTGCATGTGTGTGCATGAGTGCATGCTTTTCAC
Source organism: Babylonia areolata (assembly GCF_041734735.1). Taxonomy (NCBI): domain Eukaryota; kingdom Metazoa; phylum Mollusca; class Gastropoda; order Neogastropoda; family Buccinidae; genus Babylonia; species Babylonia areolata. The sequence goes on along the minus strand of NC_134901.1, from coordinate 31,019,546 downwards.
AGTGATATCAATGCGTGCCATGTATGGATTGTTATCAGCATTTTGACAACTTCAATCGACCATTAGGAAACTTTCTGACTTCGATTTTGGTGCTCTAGCAAGTCACTGGATTGCCTCTCAAGGGGTCAACAAACGACACTTTCGAAAGAGCATTCCGTTTTCATTTTTGGCAGATTATCCGGTCGGTAAACGATATAGAACTGACGGCCCATCGGCTTTTCTTGTTCTTTTCTTCCAGGAAACGGACACTCCGTTTTGAATGTAAATCTTAAAACAGATTTCCGTGCCTAGACTGAAGAGTTGCACCCATACAATCTGACACCAATCGCACTTGGCCTCGCCCACGGCGTCGGTTTTGTGAATGGCGTTTTCGCAATCTCATCTTGCCAGGCCCAGTTCCACTTATTTTTCACTCCTTTATCGACCTCTGCTGCAAAATCTTCTATCCTTTGTGAGTTTTCTCATTTTGTCAGTGACTGAAGATGAGCGACGAAATCAAGTACCTCTGCAAGTCGTGCAGCCCGCGAGCGAACATTTTGTAATCCCGACTGAATACGGATAAACTGAATGATGACAGAGAAGCAACGGAACACTTATTCTCAATTGGTTCGTTTATCCAAACATGGGGCATTTTAGCAAACACTGTGGGTCTGTCTTGTCGATCGGTCGGACAACGTTCGCACAACCTTCGTCGATCGGAAAAAACCTCACCCCCCCCACCCCACCCCCCTGATTTTCTCAATGGATTTACGTGAATCTAAAAAATGGCCTCTGGAGCCAGTTTTCGGTCGGAAATCCGACTATAGTAGGAAAAATCTCACGCCTGCATCTTCAGATTGCGCCAAAGAAAGCCTAAGGTCTTGCTGGCTTTGTTGGTTGTAGAACTGATGTGGAATCCCCAGCCTAGGTCGTCTTGTATGTTCACACCAAGATATCTTGTGGTGTTGGCATTTTCCAGCAGATGGCCATGGAGTTTGTAGTTTGGTACAATCTTTTTCCTCTTTCAACTGATGCTCAAGGTGGAGCACTTTAGTGGGTGGAATTGCATGGCGCACTGTTTCTCCCAGATGGGAAGGCAAACTAGATCTTCTGGGAGTGTGTGCTGGTCAGCTTCCTTGATTATTTTGTTGCACATGGTGTCATCTGCAAATAATCTGGCCTTCGATTTGATGGACTTTGGGAGGTCAATGATATAGAAAAGCAAGAGACAAGGGCCGAGGACTGAGGCCTGGGGAACACCTGAGTTGACTGGAACATGTCCTGGATGACATTCAACAAACTAAAGTTAAATGATGACAAAACTGCAACTATGATTATTTCCTCTGCAAGAATGTCCACATCTACTTCTTTTCCTGCCTCTGCTGTGGTTGGTGATGCCACCGTTCAGTTTTCTAATCAGCAAGGAGCCTTGGTGTCATTCTTGACTCAAACCTCAGCATGCATGCTCAGGTAGTAAATCTGACACACATAGTCAATTGTGAACTTTGTCACATCAACTCTATCTGTCAGTACCTTTCTGTTGAAACTACTAACTCTTATTTTTGCTTTTGTGCTGTCACGAATCGACTACTGTAATTCTCTTCTCATAGGCTGTCCACATAATATTCTTCAGTGAATTTAAAAACTCCAAAACAATGCTGCCTGTCTGACTCTCAAGAGTCCCATGTACTTATCACATTTCTCCTCACTCTACACTGGCTCCCGACTGAAGCGAGAATTAAATACAAAGTTGCGTGTCTCTGCTATTCTGCGTTCCACTCCGCAGGACCTACATATCTTTCTGACCATATCAGTGTTTACACTCCCACAAGAAATCCCCGCTCTTCCTCTGACCGTTACCTTCTGAAACTTCCTTGTGTCAATTCAAGAACCTATGGTGAACATTCTTCCTTCTTTGCTGCTCCTCACATCTGGAACAACCTTCCTCATCATATCCGTGCATTCTATTTCTGCTTTTCGCTCATCACTAAAAACTCATCTTTTTAAAACCTATCTATAAGCACCCTCGGCTTCCTTGTTCTCCAGCACCACCCATGTCAGCTCACTTTGGATGTATGTAGAGTGGGAAAGAGAGAGTGTGTGTGGGGGAGGGGTTTTGGAGAAAGAGTGGTCATGGATGTTTTATGTAACTTGTACTATTTTTCTTTCATGTAAAGCACCCTGAGCTCTTGGAGAGAAAGGGTGCTATATAAATGTACATTATTATTATTATTATTATTTATTCATTATATATTCTGAGGTAGCTTCCTCCACCATAACTGCTTGCTGCCTGTCCTCAAGAAATTTTTTGATCCAGGTGTTCAGCTGACCTTTTATTCCATAGCGCTGTAATTTATGCACAAGCAGGGTGTGGCTGACCTTGTCAAAGGCCTTAGAGAAGTCAAGGACAATTGTATCAACTTGGTTTCCTTCTTCCAGCTGAAATGTTTCGTCAATGTAACTGAGCAGCTGTTTCACAAGATCATCCTCTTTGAAGCCATGCTGTTCTGGGCAGAGGATAACATTGCTCTCCAGGTACATTATGATGTGGCTGGTGATAATGTGCTCCATCATTTTGCAGGCTACACACGTGAGGGAGATTGGTCAATAGTTTTCTGCCTTGTATCGTTCTCCCTTCTTGAAGACAGATGATATGTATGGCTGCTTCCAGTCGTGTGGCAGTGTTCCGGTGTTGTAGGAACTGTGGAAGAGCAGAGTGAAGTCCGGGGCAATCTCCTCAGCAACTGTCTTCAGGAGCCTGGTTGTAATGCCATCAGGTCCACAGACTTTATTGGGGTTGAGTCTGAGAAGCAGCTTTCTTACTCCTTTCTCTGTAATGTTGATGTCGCTGCATGTGGGGTACTGGGGTAGGTCAGGTGGTAAGGGACATCGCTGGTTGACGTCATCGGCTGTGGTGTCTTCCTTAAAGCTGAAGACAGACTGGAACTGTTTGTTCAGGACTTGAGCTTGTTCCTTTGGGTCAGTGATAAGCCTTCCTGCATCTTTGAGAGCAGAGACGCCAGAGCCTTCAGTCCTTGCTTTAATAAAGCTACAGAACTTCTTTTTCTGTGCGGTTTGGCCTGGGGTGTCTGTGATGAAGTCTTCTGTATATCTCCAGTACAGACGATGCAGGCATTTCTTGACAAGCTGCTTGAGAGTCTTAAATCCCTTGTGCACCTCTTCATCACCAGACTTCTTCCACCGCTTGTGCAGACGGTCTTTCCTACAGATCAGCTTGATCACCACATTATCAATCCACGGATGGCTTCGTTTACTATTTGTAAATTTGTGTGGGACATGTTCAGTGAGGACATTTTTTTAGACCCTGGCATAGCTCTGTCTAGATCTCTTCAGTGTTGCTGTCTTCAGTGAAAGTGGACACTATGTGTGGTGTGTGGTGTGTCCATCAAGATCGATGATGACCATCGTTGTCATCCAGCTGGGGGATGGGGGGAGGGTGGTGGTGGGGGATGCTCATGAATCTATCTGTGAATGCGCAGATGGCTGAATAGTCCAATCTGCGCACAAAATGTTCGCTGACAGTTGGGGCAGACAAAGATAGGCATATCATTGTCAGGGAGCTTGTTTGCCCGTGACTTTCTGGCCTGCCTCTTCTGAACATCAGCAGCAGTCCTGTTGGCCTCGCACAACTTGGCGCCTTTGTGCACAGCAGCGCGCCATTTGTCACGGTCCACTGCAGATTCCTCCCAGGAGTCAGGGCTGATATCAAACGCTTTCAGAGAGACTTTCAGAGTATCTCTGAAGCGCTTCTTCTGACCTCCGTGTGATCTCTTCCCTTGTTGCAGCTCGCCATAGAAGAGCCTTTTGGGCAGCCGATGGTCTGGCATGCGTGCCACGTGTCCAGCCCAGCGAAGCTGGGACTGCATCAGGATGGTGAAGATGCTGGGAAGGGTGGCTTTTGCGAGCACCTCTGTGTCTGGGGTCCTGTCTTGCCACTTGATGTTCAGTAGCTTCCTGAGGCATGTTGTGTGGAAGTGGTTCAGCTTCTTGGCATGTTGTTGGTACACTGTCCAAGTTTCGCAGGCGTACAGTAGTGTGGGGAGAACTACTGCTCTGTAGACCTTTAGCTTGGTCTCAAGACTAATGCCTCTTCTGTTCCAGACATTTGCATTGAGTCTACCAAAAGTTGCGCTTGCTCTTGCAATCCTGACGTTCACTTCATCGTCGATGGTCGCATTTCGTGACAGTGTGCTGCCAAGGTATGTGAACCGCTCCACCGCACTGAGCCTCTGACCATTGACTGTGATGTTGGGCTCAACGTAGGGTTTCCCTGGGGCTGGCTGATGGAGAACTTCAGTTTTCCTCGTGCTGATGGTAAGGCCGAAGTTCCTGCTGGCAGTGGCAAACTTGTCAACGCTGAGTTGCATGTCAGCTTCAGATCCAGCGTTGAGGGCACAATCATCAGCAAACAAAAAGTCTCTGATGATGTCTGTCATGACCTTCGTTTTTGCTTGAAGCCTTCTGAGGTTAAACAGCTTGCCATCTGTTCGGTACTTTAGGCCGATTCCAACATCGCCATCTCTGAAGGCATCAGTAAGTATTGCAGAGAACATGAGGCTGAACAGCATTGCAGCCAGGACGCAGCCTTGCTTGACACCATTTGTGACAGCAAAAGGAGCAGATGTTTCGCCATTGTCCTGGACTCGAGCCTGCATGCCTTCATGGAATTGGCTGACCAAGGAAATAAATTTCCGAGGGCATCCGTACTTGGCCATGATCTTCCACAGTCCCTCTCTACTCACGGTGTCGAAGGCTTTAGTGAGGTCGACATAGGTGGAGAACAGATCAGCATTTTGCTCCTGACATTTCTCTTGCAGCTGCCTTGCAGCAAACACCATGTCGGTGGTTCCGCGCTCTTTCTGGAATCCACATTGGCTCTCAGGCAAATGACCTTGGTCAAGGTGTGCTGTGAGGCGGTTTAGTAGGATCCTTGATAAGTATCTTGCCTGCGATGGAGAGCAAGGAAATGCCCCGATGGTTATCACAGGCTTGCCGGTTCCCCTTTCGCTTGTACAAGTGAATGATAGATGCATCTTTGAAATCCTGGGGGATCGTCTCTTCTTTCCACATGAGTGAGTACAGCTGATGGAGCTTCTCAGTCAGCACAGTGCCTCCATCCTTGTAGACCTCTGCTGGTATGGAGTCTGAGCCAGGTGCTTTGCCACTGGATAGCAGACGGATTGCTTTCTGGGTCTCAATAAGTGTTGGCGGATCGTCCAGTGCTTCGTTGATGGGGACTTGTGGGAGACGGTCTATGGCTTCATCATTTATGGAGGAAGGGCGATTTAAGACACTGATGAAGTGCTCAGCCCAGCGTTTGAGAATTTTCTCCTTCTCAGTGATCAAGGTATTCCCATCTGCACTGAGGAGGGGGGATGATCCTGAGGATGTGGGGCCGTAAACTTCTTTTAAGGCATCATAGAACTTCTTCATATCGTGCCTGTCAGCATATCCCTGGATCTCATCAGCTTTGTCACTCAGCCACTTATCCTGCATCTGGCGTAACTTTTGCTGAACAGTCCTGCGGATGGCATTGTACGCATCCTTTTTTGATGTGGACTTTGGGTTGCTCAGGTAGGCTTGATGCAGACGGCGTTTCTCATCCAGAAGCTGCTTGATTTCATCACAGTTTTCATCAAAACCAGTCTTTGTACTTTCTGGTCATGGGTCCCAGGGTCTCTGAAGCTGTACTATAGATCAGCTCACGCAGGGTCCTCCAGTCAGACTCCACATTCTGGTTGTCCAGAGAGGCAGATTCCAGACGATCTTCCAGCAGCTCCACAAAGGACTGTTTGATGGTGATGTTTTTCAGCTTAGCAATGTTGAGCCGTTTTGGAGCCTTCTGGCCTTGGGGGCGTCCCTTGGGCTGGATTTGAATATTCAGCTTTGAGACTACAAGGCGATGGTCTGTCCAACACTCGGCGCCGCACATGGTCTTTGTTACACGTACATCTTGCGTATCCCTTTTCCTGACGATGACATAATCGATGAGATGCCAATGCTTTGAGCGAGGGTGCATCCATGACGTCCTGTTACGGGTAGGGAGGCAGAAAACTGTTGGTTATCAGCAGTTCGTGCTCTGCACAGGTCTGAAGCAAAAGCAATCCATTTGGGTTGCAGTGGCCGACACCGTGCTTTCCAATCACTCCATCCCAGGAGATGTAGTCAGAGCCAACTCTAGCATTGAAGTCCCCAAGAATGATGAGCTTGTCTGCTTTAGGGATAGCAGCAATGACAGAGTGTAGGTCCTCGTAGAACTTCGCCTTCACTTCATCCGGGTTGGTCATGGTTGGGGCGTAGGCACTGACAATGGTGAGGTGCTTCTGGCCAGATGCCAGTGGGAGTTTCATGGTCATAAGCCTATTGTTGACTCCCTTTGGGATTCCAGCTAACTTGCTGACAAGTGCTGTTTTTACTGCAAAACCAACGCCAGCCTCACGTCGCTCTTCGCTTCCTCGTCCACTCCAGAAGAAGGTGTAACCAGATCCCCGTTCACAGAGCTTGCCTTCGCCTGCAAGCCGAGTCTCACTCAAGGCTGCGATGTCAATGTTGTATCTGGTGAGTTCGGATGCAGCTAGTGCCATTCTCCTTTGGGGTCTGTCCGTGTTATCTCTGTCCAGGAGAGTCCTTATGTTCCAAGCACCAATGGTGAGAGGAACGATCCTTGTTTTTTTCTTTTCTTTCTTTTTGTTTCGACCGCTGATGTAGGGTCCCCGCCAGCCGCGGTATGCTGGCCAGGGTGATATGGAACAGGCAATTTTTAGGGCACCTTTTCCAGCCCCTTCCTCATGCCAGGGAGGTGAGCAGTGCATTCCTAAAGAGGGCTGCTCAGACGGTTACCGAGCTCCATCGCTGCTCCCGTCGACGAAGAACGACCCTATGGCCTGAGCCGCCTGCGTGCAAGTCTGCGGCTGCGACTGCCAGTGTACCCACACCTGTCGTTTTGTCGCTCGCCTGTCGCCAAAGGACTTGGGGGTGATGAAATGATGAAGGATGAAAGGTCATGAAGGATGACTGATGACTTGCGCGATGAGTTTGTTTAAAGTGAAGAGGATTTGCGCAACGTCGACCTCACTCTCTCGTTCGGGTCCACCAATTTTCCAGTGGCAAGACTAAGTCGAGACGACTGGAGGATGAGCACGGATGCAGTGGATGGCCAAGATATCCTTTCGGTGTCTCATCTTGCTCTCTGCACTCCACAGTGCGTTGCTGTAACCGCCTTCTTCTCCGTTGAACGGATAGGTTTCTTCTGCAGATTCTGCCGGATCCAGACTTCGCATGCATGGGTAGACACACCGCAGGGGCCAACTGCGTGTGGCATGCACACAGCACGGTGGAGCTAGATGGCCGTCGGTGGCTCTCCTGAGCCGACGCCCTTTTATGAATCTCCATAAGGGTGTCTAGCCACCCGCCTCACCAGTCCCGGAAGGGAGCGGTGGGAATGCCGGTTTAGTCGCCGGCAACCCGACCCTGAACAGGTTGTACTGGATTACAGGTTACCAGTAGCAGATCTAATGACCTGACCTGACACGAAGTGGACACTAGATGGTCATTCAGATGTTGGGCTGTCTCTTTCAAGGGTCCTTTACTGGATTCTGTACAAATTGGGATTAGTCTCTGTGGCTGGCATTTCTTTGGAGGGTAAATCTGAAGTTTCATGTATGTTGCATCATGGTCGCCAAGTCCGGGGAGTGTCTCAGTGCGTGGAACCAGGTTTGGGCGGTTAGGGTGAAACTACACACACATCTCAGCTGCCAGTGTATAAAATCTTCAACATGATAAAGTAACAAGGCTTTACTAGCACCTCATATTCAACCTTTTCAGAACGAATCGCACTGGCAGAAAGTGACCCAGGGAACAGTTCACTGAGTGAACAACTATCCAAAAAGCATGTGTATGGCAGTATGGAAAAGAACAGTTGTTAACAACGCTAAATGACGTCAGATACAATCCTTTCACAAGTAGTTGCAGTGAAAACAATTGCTAGAAAATGACCACCCTCGCACTGAACATTTCACAAAGTGAACAACTATTCAAACAGCATGTGTAGGGCAGTCAGGGAAAAAAAACAACAGTAATTGTTGGTGAACAGTCCAGGAATAGAAGTCATGTAGCATACAGGTACAGGACAGTATATATATATCTATAAAAAGAAGAAAAAATAAAAGCTATCCTCTGACCATGCTTGGTGTTGACCTTGGCCTTGGCAAAATGAATGTTGGAGGATGCCAGGTGCAGACTATGGTCAGCCCTGTCAGCTGACGGTGTTGCCTGCGTTGACCTGGTGGAGAGGGAGGTGGGGGAGGTGTGGGGGGAGGACAGGGGCAGGCGGGGGGACTGGGCGGGTTTCTGCACCGTCACCCTCACATTCTGAAACCAGCACACAGCCACAGTGCTGCATCAGTCACACCACTGGCCACACACAGTTAACCTACTGGCCTCCGGTTGCTATCATGATCAAAAGTCAGTTCCACAGCATGTAGCCGACTACTAATCATTATGTGCTTTACAATGACAATGAAAAGATTTTTAAAGATCAATGTGTATAAAACCCAACAAAAAGAATGCTCGATATATCTATGCCACAAGGAAATGTATACACAATCCCAACAGTAACAGTATGCACCCATGCAAAGTTAAAACACACACAGGTGTACTAGTCTGACACAGTACTATATATGATGCTAAACCTGTGTAGCGCTTCTCAACAAAACAAACAGAAGCTTCTTCATGGTTGGAATTCACACAGATGACAACCACATCTCCTGTCTGACACAATGGCGTTCAGTTATAACATTAAAAAAAAAAAAAAAAGGCTGGGGAATTGTCCAGGAGAGTTTCCTCTGAAAATTGGCTGGAGTCCAGGGGCTGTCTTCGGCCCTTGGTGGGGTACAGGGGCAACGAAAATGAATTTTGTGATTTTTTCAACATGCTTACTGTTTGAAAATTACAAAATAGTGGCTAAAGCAAAAGGGACCTCACAGCACAGTAGAAAAACTGAACTGGGCTTGAAATGGACTGGACAAAAATAAAATGTACTCATCAATTTTTTTCCTCTGAAAAAATTTCTTTTCCTCTGAAATCAACTGCTCCTCTCCCGCTGAAAATAGCGGATCCGTTGAGAGTTCCCCAGCCTGAAATTTTTTTTACAAAAATATAATCTGTTCCCTAATAAATACAACAAATGACAGATATTCACCTTCTCCTGTCCGTTACATGTGATAACGATGGCACCGCGCCAGGGCAGTTCTGACAGCCTCTGCTGCCAGGACATGTGGAGCCACACCTCGATGGACAGTCTGGATCTGCCAGCATCAAATGCAGTACTCCTTGTCAGACACGCTGCAACTGTCACTTCTACACTTTCTCTACATAACTGCCTGATCTATAGGAAATAGGATCTTTTCCCCCAAAATTACACTGAACTGGACTTACTATACCATGACCACTGGTGCAGACTCCAGCATGGGTCTGATTCCTGTCCTGTGCAAAATACAACTCCGCCCAAGCACAGTAATTGAAAGCAGCTGCAGTTAATAGTGTCCCTTAGTAGATTACTTCCAAACATGTTGGCCACACTCAGCAGTTTCTCCTCCTCCACTAGACCTGGTGGTCTGTATGCTAGTCATTCTGATGAGATGAAAAACTGAGGTCCTGTGTGTGGCACACACTTAGCGCATGTAAAAGAACCTAAGACAACAACTCTCATAGAAAAAACACACACTTCTAAGCAGAAAAAAAGAAAAGTTGGCTCTGCACTTTGGTAACATGTCTTCCCTAGGAAGAGCAGCCAAAATTCCACACATGGAAATCTGTTGTGATAAAGAGTAATACAATTAACAGCAGAGAAACCCTTTGTGCATTGTTCCCAGCTCCTTAAGAGCATGATAAGGAAGGAGAAGAGGAGGAAGAAGAATTAAGATGATTACAGCATGAAAAATACATGCTACAATCATGTATAACATAACCATTGTGATAAACTAATAAAGACATTCCAATGATATGACAAATACACACTGATAAAAAAAACAACAACTAAAGACACATCAACTAAGGTATGACAAATACACATGATAACTAACCAAGTCATTCCTTTCATCATATATCACTATATATTTTGTCTACCCCAACTGTCAGTGAACATTTCGTGCGCAGATTGGACTATTCAGCCATCTGCGCATTCACAGACAGATTCATGAGCATCGCCCCCCCCTCCCCACCACCACCCTCCCCCCATCCCCCAACTGGATGACAACAATGGTCATCATCGATCTCGATGGACACACACCATATCACTATAGCAGCATCGTCATCAACCAATCACCAATCACCATTATCAAAATTTAGAAAAATGAATAAAATTCTGGGGCACAAAATACACCACCTTCAACACTATCACAACCACAACTAACAGCACCATCCTGATCACATCACCACTACCACACATCAATGCTCTCTCTGTCTCTGTCTGTGTGACCAACCTGGGTTTGATGTCTCCCTTCTTTGGTTCAGGGACCACAGAACTTGGTGGCCATGACAACTCGAAGCTGACAACACACACACACACAGAGCAGTCGGTCAATATATTCTGCAGTCAATATTTCACTTTCTTCCACAAACATTTGTACACGTTTGTTACACAAGACAGATTACATGTGCATATGTCTGTATGTTACAGTGAGTGCAGACAAATGTTCCCATACACATCTGTCTGCATTTCTGGATTCATGTTTTTCCCTCTGCCTTCCCCAAAGGTGGACATCATGACATGATTCCATATGTGGTTATTTAATGGTGGACACCATTACCTGATTCAGCATACAGTAAATGGTGGGCTGTTTATTTTTATTGTTGCTTATAGTCCAGCCGACCACACAGGGCCATATCAGGACTGCCACATGGATGTTCAGTGCTGGCACTTTAGTTGGCCCAGCGAAAGTTCATGAACCCAGGAAGTAGGGCATGGATATAAATAAACGTGGCTGACAAACAGGCCGTGCCAGCGGCACTCGCTGTACGCTTGTTCAGCGGTAAATCTGCTTTGTTTCTTTCGCGCATCATCTTCCGGATGGATTGGAAATAACGACAAAAGAAGTGGGTTTTTACAAAGAATGCAAAATGAGCTTTCCATTGACTCCAAACACAATATATTTTCTTACATAGCAATTGTTGTGGCAACGGTTGAAACATACATGAAGAAAGAGAAGAGGTCAAGCAGAAACATGATCGCAAAAATCGTAAAATTTAAATCCCTCTCTAAGAAAACATACGCTTATTACAATGAAATCGTAAAAATCACCAGAACATTTAGCATGCCTGCATGCAGATCAGCCCACCCTTTTGAGTGGTAGATTTTTTCTTGTCAGCACAACAAGTGTTTAAAGGAACACACTGTAGCATGGTGAGTGTGAGCAGCAGGGGCATGGAGAGCAGGGTGAGTGTAATCGCTGCAGGAAATGTGTGGATGCTGTGGAAGCGTGAGAAAAGTGGGGCAGGGGCTGCGGGACCAAGTGAAACAAAGAAGGCAGTGTCCAGGTTTGGCACGCGGGGCCAGAAATACCGCGGTGAAAGCGCCAGCCAATGCAGAGTGTGGTGGGAAAGCCTGGCATTAAAAAAAGTTTGACCCCAGACGCTAGACGCTGCTCGGAAACTAAAGAGGTGGATTTTGTGCTCGGCTGAGCAGCCGTGGCCAAACCATACAAATGCTCAAATGCATCAATGCAAAATTGTCACATCTACACACACACACACAAAACCACCAAGATAAACTCACAAAACACGTATGTATAATCATTTTGTGTTTAGATTCTTGTTTCAAAAACTGGTAAAAATTGACATCAGAAGGATGTCTTTAAGTTCATGTGCTGAATATGACTGTATTTTTATCTGACTCTCTTTTCCAGGTTTCTTTCTTTCCATTATCCAGGGGATGGATACCATATTGCTTCAGCCTTCATATGACCCCGAGTCGTTGACTGGTGATCATTCAAACATAAATACGGTTAACAACTAAGTACAGAAACATTTCTTCACACACTTCAGGAAAGAAAATATCAACACAGTTTATATTTTGTTTGAATATTTCTTAATGAGAGAAACCTTGTCACATACACTCTCAAACAACTATTCTGAGATTTCTTTTAACAACAATATCATTGCTAGACACTAATTCCTCTTTGCAGTATCAAAATCCATTCATCGACTTTCCTGCAGTCCTTGTTTGGCACTGTTTGTTTAGGCTAAAAAGACAAGGGAAGAAAAGATAGACAGCACTGACCTTTTCAGACCCATTGTGTCATAATTTATCATTCAGGTAATAATGCCATAAATTTCTGACATCTTTTTAATAATAAATATATGTGATAAAATGTTAAAAGTCACTTCAAACGCAGGTGCATATATCCCAATGGATCATAATTCATTCATAATGTCTCAATGTCAAATACTTCTGACACCCTCTTAAAACCACAGGTAACAAGATGATAAAAGAACACTTTGGACATAGATAGTTACACCCCAATCTATCGTAATTAAATCCTAATGTCATGAAGCCAAACAAATCTGACAAAGATGACACCACACCTGAGGGGATGTTTGGAGAAGCTGATCAGCTGCAGCATCTTCTGGTTGTTTTCCCCCACTGAAACAACATATGGGCAACACTGCACTGCTCACCAGTTAGAAACCATAGTACTGTGTTAATCAAGTCTTGTGCACAGACAAATTAAAGCGTTTCACTCACGACTTTTAAACACATGCATAACTCTGAACCAACGATGAAAGAAAGACAAAACTAATATTACACGTAGACAGAAGACCAGAGAGATGGGAAAAGGGAGGGTATGGAGGAGCTGTTTCAGAAAGAGGTAGGACCTGCAAGAGCTCGGTGCAGGGATTGATTAAGAGAAAGTGGGAGATTGTTCCAAGCGAAAACCACACACACTGTTCAAGCAGGTTCACACTACGACACATCCTCTCCACACAACAACAGCATGGTACTTCAAACCATGAAAAGAATCACCCCCTACACCAATGTGATGTAAACATGCACAGAAAAAAACAAGGTTAATGTTACCAATTTAACACACCTACCATATTTTTTCAGGTGTGTGTATCACTGAAACTACACTGACATACAAAGAGGAGTCTAACATGTATGAAGGTGGGTGGTATGAGTGTAACAGCCTCCGATGGAAAACCTACACAAGACACCTGCACAGTTCAACCTTTCCATCCAAAGTCAAACCATGTTATTTTCAAGTGTCACAACAACAATAAGTTGTTGGTTCTGAATGGACAGTTAAATTTGATGTACATGTTATGAAGCTATCACAGTGTAGACTGAACCAAAAAAAAGGGCCAGTGTGAACAAGCAGAACCAAGCCAAACCAAACAAAACAGGAACTAACGTCAGGTTCAAGACACCTATCCCTCAGTCTAACTGCACATCAGTCAAAAGGGGCTGGTGAGAAGAGAAGAACTGTCTTCACAACAGCTGTGACTGCAGGCAGTTCCACTGTACAGGTTACATGACTGACCCATCAGTGGCCTCAGGGACCACAACTGTGATGGACCCATCAGTGGCCTCAGGGACCATAACTCTTACTGACCTATCAGTGGCCTCAGGAATGATAACCCTGTCTGACCTATCAGTGACCATAACCCTGACCTATCAGTGACCTCAGGGACCATAACCCTGACCTATCAGTGGCCTCAGGGACCATAACCCTGACCTATCAGTGGCCTCTGGAACTATAACCCTGTCTGACATGTGGCCATAACCCTGTCTGACCTAGCAGTGGCTTCAGGGACCATAACCCTTACTGACCTAGCAGTGTCTTCAGGGACTACAACCCTTACTGACCTATGAGCAGCCTCAAGGACCATAACCCTGACCTATCAGTGGCCTCAGGAACTATAACCCTGTCTGACCTATCAGTGACCTCAGGGACCATAACCCTGACCTATCAGTGGCCCCCGGGGCCATAACCCTGACTATCAGTGGTCTAAGGGACCACAACCCTGACCTATCAGTGGCCTCAGGGACCATAACACTGAGGGGCCCACCTCCCTTACACACTGTGACTGACTGTACATACCTGTTTGTATACACACCTTGTTTGTATGTGCACATACCCGAATATATAATTTTAATTGAAGATGCCACTAGGTGCCTGTCTGGAAGATGTAAGTGTCAATATGCATTATTATCATTATTACTATTTTCATTATTATTTCTATCATTACCTGTCAGGGACAAGAAGTCTGGCTTCACTGTCCAGTCTCCCTTGTCATCGTCCGGTCTCCCAGGGACCAGAAACTGACCGGTGGAATCCAAATGACGGCTGTCCTCTCTGCACACACACACAAACACAGAGCTACAACATTACAAGAGGTGAAAGAGGACAACCAAGAAGGCAATTCAGGGTCAGTGTTTGCTAACAGGCACGAACAAGTTTTAATCTGAGTACCAGACAGCTTTCAATTTTGGACACCCTTTCAAATTTCAGACCATATGGGGGAAAAAAAAAGGTTTTAAAAGACAAAACAATCAAACAAGAAACGCCCTGCACACTAAAAAACTCAACAGGCCACACACACACAGCAACCCCCCTTCCCCCCCCCGCCACTGGTGAAGACAACAAAATCAGCACCACACCCCTGACACCCACCTGGCATGAGGAAAGGTGGTGTCGTGTGTGGGGAGGGAGGAGGCGGAGTCCCGATGAGTGGCGGGTGTGTGCAGCAGGGAGCTCACCGACATGGAGGTCCCCTGCTGACCAGGGTGTGGCTGGGCCAACAGCGCCACACACAGCGACCCCAGCTGGTGGAGGAATGCTGACGTGTCGTCAGGCATGTCCACAATGCTGCTCCCTGGACCAGTACCATAACACATAGTGATCATATTCATTAATAACAATAAAGGATTAATATTAATATACAACACATGTACAAACAGGAACATGACAAAGTTTGAACTTAAAAGTCAAAAACTAAAACATATCATAACTGAATAAAATGTAACACAGCAACTTGTATTATCACACAAAAAATGCATTTTAAGAAACACCATTTCTGATTAAGTAACACTACTATAAACTTACAATAATAATAAATTCTTAAATGGCAGTTCCTGAACTAAAAACATCACATTCTTGCATGCGAAAAAGAGCCGTTCTAATTTAACACATACATAAAGAAACAATGAACTGAAAATATGAAAACTAACTCCAAATTAATCATCAGAAATTCTTATAACTCCTGCTGAAGTACTTTAAACAGAATAATTTAAAATATGCAAACATCCACTTGTACAAATTCTTAAAAGCAGTAATGTGTATTTCAATTGTCATTCAACTTTATATTTTGCTGCCCAATCATCCATACAAATCAATTTAATTTCTGTTCTTCATCAAGTAAAAGTTCTCCCACACTGTTCAACCTCAGTTACCCAAACTGCCACACCCAGACACTTCTGTTCTTCTTCTTCATCCAGTAAAGGCTTTATGTATTTACATAATATGTCTGGCTAGGAACAGCATCCAAAGTTTCCAAAGCATGGAAGCATGGGCTGCTTGATGGTGCCGAAGATTGGGAATGAATAGTTGACCTACCAGAGGGGAAGAAACACCTGGAAATCATCAGCAAGAGAGGCATGAGACCTGACAAGTACTCCACTCCAAGGCAACGAAACAAGCGATTCTGATTGAGCTCACTGTGCCATACGAAAGCAGAATGGAGGAAGCCCACATCTACAGGACCAAGAAGTATGCTCGTCTAGCCAGCAGCCTGAGAGAATCTGGCTTCCAAGCCAAAGTCCTCGCCACAGAGATTGGTGCAAGAGGGTTTGTGGGCGCATCTGCCTACAGCCTCATGAAACAGCTGTCAAGTTCTGGCAGAGAGGACATGGGCTCTCAAGGCAATGGCAGAAGCAGCAGAAAAGAGTTCCAGCTGGATCTGGTTGAGGAGGAATGAAAGTAAACTTCATAAGGATTAAATTTTCCCTACTCAAACTAGGTGTATGATGGCCCAGTGGTTAAAACGTCTGCCAGAAAAGGTGATTCAGTCCTGAAGTGGCGACCACCCTGGAGGCGTGGGTTCAAACCTGCTGAGGACCACAAAAAAAAAAGAAAAAAGAAAAGGTGGCAATACAAGGGCATCCAGGAGTCACGGCCTGGCCCCCTTAGAGTGTAAGGAGTTAAGGGCTGAAACACTTGACTGAGGGAGGCTTCTTCTCTGAAGACCTCTTACTGT
This sequence comes from Babylonia areolata, assembly GCF_041734735.1. Taxonomy (NCBI): domain Eukaryota; kingdom Metazoa; phylum Mollusca; class Gastropoda; order Neogastropoda; family Buccinidae; genus Babylonia; species Babylonia areolata. Next base: position 31,003,292 of record NC_134901.1, on the reverse strand, counting down.
CCTGCTCTCCCTAGAGTTTCTTATCACTATCACTGGCACCAGCCACCATGGCAAAACGTTAACATCAAGTGTTGAACTGGAGGAAAACAGATCAAACAAAAGCCCAAGACTGCCAGAAATCAAAGCAAACCAAGTGACAAGCATTCCCACACCTTCTGACAACACAGGAAACGAATGATGAATGCCAAATGGCAGCTATTATTCAGCTCTACCCAGGTAGGAAGTCTGTTGTGCAAATGACTTTATGTTTGTAAATCGCTAAGAGCTTGCAAAGATGGCAACCCCTGTCAAATGTTTGTTGGAAAAATCAGAAAGTTTGGTAGGAACATTTTGAATTTGGTAGGAACATTTGAACTTCGAGCCACATCAGCAAAAGGAAATTTTCTATCTAAAATTACATTTAAGTAACATACTTACCGTGACCCACTAGTGCAGACTCTGGCAGGGGTCTGACATTCCTGTCCTGTGCAAACGATATCCACTTATGCGGAGAAAACGAAAGTAGCTATGGCCGATAACCTCCCGGAAGCAGGTAACCTCCCCTTTGCCCCCCTGACTAGCGCCCTCTTTTTACGGCAAACCGTGATCCACTAGTGCAGAATGGCATGACAAGGTGGAGGGCTCGTCTGTTCTATCGCCAGTGCGCTGCAATGGCCTGTTGTGTGACCACCGCAGAGGCAACGCCTCTTGAGCCATCATCCCTAAAGCAATGACATCCCTCAAGTAGAATTCGATGAAGATACAGTGTACTGTGTCACCTAAGGATATTGGTGCGGGCAAAGAAGACTGAGGTCCACAGCTGTATTGTGGGAGAGGTCTGTGGACCACAGCTGTGCTGATAAATGTAGCGCAAAGAAAATCGAGCCAGTGTGTTGAATCCACACTTTATTGAGAGCCCTCCGAATCAAAGGAAGGGAAGGAAACATGTACCCTATAGGGTTGTCTCACTTGAGCACGGTTGAGCGTCAATGCAAGGAGGTACACATGTGGTTTGATCTGATGATTCCGCATCGGTTGTGGGCCGATAGTGGAACCGATATATGTGTTTGAAGGAAACTGTGGCATGAGACAGAGGTAGCCCACCATGTTGGGCTTGCCTTAGGCGTGACAGCCAGATCTGTAGAGCTTCTCAATGCGAGCTGACAGGCGATGGGCGCTCCCCACGCCACTTTTTTGACGTTGACAAAAAAAGACAGCACTGACATGTTGCCTATGCATAGAATGGCAGACATTTGGCAACAACAGACTTGAGGTCCTTGGTTCTCTGGGACAGGGCTGTGTAATTGCCCAGGTAGGTACCATTATGAAGGGGCATACGGAAAGCTTGGTGGCTTCTCTACCTGAGTGTGGCATGTTGGAGCAACCTACAGAAAGTTGTCGGCAGTCAATGGATCAGGCTGTGGGAGTGCACTTCATGCGCCCGCAGGTCACTGAGTCTCATTCCGTGGTGGAATTCCTAATGGAAGAGGGTTTCCATGAAGAAAAATTTTTGTTGAAGGTTCTTTAATGGGAAAGGGGACTGGATCCATGACAGGCCTCTCTGGCTGTGTGTGGTGCGCACTGAGTCTGGGATGGAGCGGGGCGGGGGCAGGGAGGTAAGTGGCTCTAGATGTGTTGTACTGGCTATTTACATCAAATCACTGATCTGACATACGTTTTCAGTATGGCCAACAGCAAAGTGAGAGCTGTATTATCAGTGGTTTCTTAATTGCAAAGGGAAGTCATTTGCAGCTTAGTCTTTCATGAAGGACTATGTCTCTCAGACTAGAAGTCAAATTGCACTGGGACTTAGTGCTCTAGCCTTGGGCCTAACTAGCCTTTGGGATCCGTCCCAATGGTGAGTCCTAAGGCCCTCTTGATTGAGGGACTGGGGATGCAACTTGGGCAAAACACTCTGTACTAGAAATTGTATAATCAAATTCCAGCCCGAATAGTAGGGACAGCAGTTGCCTCCTCTGCTGTTCTGATGGTCATTGTCGTACACAACTGATTATCATATATTGGTCAAAGGAGGACACCAATCAGCATGGGTAAATCAGGAAACAGCTGCTGTGTGCTTGAGGGATGAAGGTGTCCACCATGCAGGTTATGTTGAAATGTAAGGAAGCCGGAAGGAGTTGACGGGGTCTTGTGGTGCAACCGTGTGTCTAAAAGACATGGTGCTTGCTTCCAAAGTGACAACAAAGTCATCCTCTGACAGGCCCTTGACTGAAGACTGGGGCTCCATGATGGGATAGCCTGCCTAGGCTAGAAACCCCTGGAAGTGTCTCATTGGAAATACAGTGCTTGAGAAGGAATGCCCATCTGTAAGCACAGCAGTGGTTGTGTGTTGAGGCTGAAAGGATCAGGCAGGGAAGACCAAGTGCAGAAAGTGCTTTCAAACGCCAATTGTTTGAGACATCGATGCTGGATCTCTGTTCAAGCAAGGTGATGGGGCAAACTAATGTGCTTGAATGCGGCATCTGCCGTGCTGGTATGAGTGGGCAGAAAGGTATGCCCTTGTGGCTAATGAACGGTTCGTTGTGCTTTGTGAGACGCATCTGTCCTCGTCAATATACCTTTCTCCCAAGTGAAGAAGAAAACAATTATTACCCAGGCCTTCTGCTACTATGAGGAGTGGAAGAGATGGACTTAGGGTGATTGTCTCCTGCCCAGTGGGCAGTTTTTGGGCCCGCTAAAACTTGGAAGGCAAAGACAGACACTCCTTCATGGGAGGGCTGGCTAGGATGTAGGGCCCGTGTGGAGCAGTTGTCACAACCACAGTGGTGCAAACCAAGGGTTGTTGTAGGCAAGGGGGGGAAGAAGGGATGCCTTATAAACTTGGAAGGAATGAAGGGCATGTGTGTCCGATTGGCACATCTAAGTTGGACTGCCTCATCCCTCCTTGTACCAGGTTAGGGCATCTCTAGCCCTGTGGGTGATTGTTGTAGGCAAATGAGTTGGGTTGCCTTGCCCCTCCTTGCACCAAGAGAGGGCAACCTTAGCCCTGTGGGTGGGAAGGGAGTGTGTGTGGGTCCCTAAGGACCAGCCACTACTGATATGTGAAGGAGCATACATTCAGGCGTGAATGAGGCAGTTTTATCTGTGAGTGCAGTCGTCCTACGCAAGGTAGGGATGAATTTATGAAAATGAATACATATATGTGCAAAGGGATTATAAACTTCCATCAACTCAAGTGATGATGTCAGGAATATGCCAATGACAAGAGATAGAGTCACAAGAAATAAGCGGCTGTATAAGCATATGTGTAGCATGCACAGATATACCCAAGTAAATGGGTAAGTGTGCATAATCAGTAATGGAAAGGAATCTATGTATGCACCTATATATAAGAGATGTACATAAACATATGAATAAAGTGCCAGTATGTAGACACACAGAGATATGGGCGTTGTGAACAGAATGACGCAAATGCAAGTGTGCCTATAATGCTATGTAGGGAATCTCAATGAATAGATGTCAATGAATAGAGATAGAAATATAACTGTATATGATAATATGAAAGTCGTATGAACCTATCCCGTAAGTGCACACACATGTGTATACCGAGGAATAAGTATACATCTATAAGTGTAAATAGAAATCTGTATAAATGTAGCAAGATACCATATATATATATATATATATATATATATATATAATTTTTTAATTTTATTTATTTATTTTTTGTTTGTTTGCTTGCTTGTGTTTTTTTTGTTGTTGTGATTTTGTTTTTGTTTATGTTTATATATATATATATATATATATATATATATATATAAAATTTTGTGTGTGTTTTTGTTTTTATATATATATATATATACACATACATTTTTTTTCCTCTTTTTTAATTTCTATTTTTTGTTTGTTGTTGTTGGTCGTTGTTGTTGATTTTGATAATAAATCAAAAAGAATAGAAGGGGAAATATTGTGATGTATTTCCTGTTATTGTGTATAAGAAGAGAATGGTAATAGGACTGGTTGCCTGCAGAGGGCTGTGTGCCTGTGTGAGGGATGAAGAACCCAAAAGTTCAGTGGCCAATAGCCTGAGAAACAGCAAGAAAGGTGCAGCTGCTGTGCAAAGTTGTGTAAAGCCCATGAATGGGCAGCAGGACCCAATGAGAAACCGAAAAAACGTCGTTGGTGAACAGCACGGGGGGCAGGAGTGAAGGAGTGACGTGCTGTGTCGGCGGAAGTAACTACAGCGTCAACCGCCTAGGTTACAAATGCGGAGTTGCCTCCCTTGGTGCCGATAATTGGCAAAAAGGATGGTGTCTTTAGAGCACATATCCCCTGGTGTGACGTTTCCTCGCTGTAGAGGGAGGAGTGTCATGCTGCGTGTGTGAGTCCATGGTTAGATGCCACCGTAACCAACACAGGTGAATACGGCCGCAAGGGGAATAATTATAATGTCCGTTAGTGCTGTGGGCATCCCTACCCAAATCGGTCGCCATCGGGATCGAGACGGTCGGGGCATGTGGCATGACGGCGCTGTAATCCAGTGTTATGGGAATCGTGGACGAGGGGGTGGCAAGTCCATCGGCTTGTCGTGGGATGTGCATCCCCCTGTAGCTGAACGGCGGTCCAACCTTGTGAATAGCTCCTGCGAGAGGACCGATGTTCAGCTGTTGTGTGTTGACGGATAAAGAGATAGACAAGATCAGCCCGAGCACTGCTGAGTGGCAGTATCGAGTTATCAAGAGGCACTCCGACGTGGAAGTGCCGATATTAGTCTGGGTAACAGCAGAGTCAGGCGATGGGGCAGAAGAATCCAGCACTGCCGAAGTTCAATGGGCTGTGCACGTACCTGCTGTGTGGGCGAGGGGCTGTGCAGGCGCAAGGTGTGGCACCGGGAAGCAGAGTGGTGCATAATTGCTGCAGCAAGTTAGCAATGAGTTGCTGATTGTTTGGTTGAGCAGCTTGCTGAGACGCCATTAGTAGATGGGAAACAGCAGCAATCGGCGGTGTAGCAGATGGGGTCATCACCGCATAGCTTGGTGGGACCGTGCACACACCCGCACTGTAGGCAAGGAGCAGTGCCGGTGCAAGGGAAATAACTGCGGCGGTCACCGGCAAGGGTGCTGAAGCAGGGGTTGCCTCCCTTGGATCGGGTGCTCTGGACAAGGGGGAGGATGCACGCGTATGGGCGAGCATGTCCCCTAGGGAGGGCATCCCTACGCGCCTCAGTCGCCATTGGATCCGAGATGGTCAATGCATGCTGGGTGGGGGGTCGTGTGATCCGATGTCACAGCCGCCACCCCGGACGCATCGTACATAGGGCCCAGTCTAGCGTGCAGATCCAAAGCAAGCATATGGTGTTGTTTCCCCAAAGGGATTGTGGCACATTCCATTGGTGCAACTGTGTTTATGGGTAAAGAGATAGACGAGGTCGAATCGTGCACTGACGACTGGCAGGGCCGAGAAAATACGGATTGCGCCGAGTGCGTTCGCAGATCGATAAAAATGGCATTAAAGGCAGCACTGACCTGAGTGTGGGGCAACAAAGCTCTAGAAGTCACCAGAGGTGTAGGAGGGGGCGGGTTGGCGTTGTTGAGAGGGCCAGGAGTAGAGGGCCCAGAGTGTCAGCGAATCGATTACGATCGCGCCTTAATTTTAGCGCGATCGCACAATCAAGCTATGTAATTATGTGACCTGGTTGGAGACATAATTTGATGAAAAACAAGAACGCCAGAGAATCGACAGAGACAGAAAATACAAAAAAAACTTAGCCGCATGAAGAGAACAGGAACAGGAGTCATGATGGCTGCCGGAAAAAGAGGGTTACCTACTTCCGGGAGGTTATCGGCCGTAGCTACTTTCATTTTCTCCACATAGGCGGATAGTAGTTTGCACAGGACAGGAATGTCAGACCCCCGCTGGAGTCTGCACTAGCGAGTCACAGTTAAGTATGTGTAATTAAATGTATATTTTAGCTTAATCCGCTGGGCACAGACACTGTTTGACCAAGATGCAACTTGATTTAGGCATATTCTCTTTTGTCGGGCAAATCAAGCTGATCAGTCCACTCAATGCTGTTTCAATGTAAACATGCAAGTGATTAGCTGAGCATCATCATGTGAGACCAAGTTTAATAGTGACTGCCCTGGCCTCGTGATCGACAGGTCTAGAGTGTCTGGGTAATGTTATGACAGGAAAGCATGTGACTATGCTATGTAGTCGAAAATGAACTCGTCGGAACAATTTTGATGTTGACATAACATCGGAACAAACAGCGATCGAGCATTAAAAAAAATATGGCGAAATTGTAACAGTTGGCATCTCTGAGCTTGGTCTCTGAGTGAGGAAAGGCACTATGTAAGTAAGCACATCCTCATCATCACCTTCCAGGATGACGGAGTCCTGCGCCTCGTTGGCAAAGGGCTGTCTGAATGCTGCCTGCCATGAGTAGGCGTCGCCCCCGCCTTCACGACTGTACGCCCTGGGGGCAAAGGTCAAAACAAAGGTCAAGGTAACTAACCAGCTCTCTGACTACAGAAAATAAATAGAACTATTGTGAATGTTCACTTACCTGATACATTTACTCAAATAATCATCAGCTGTGTAATATTCACACAAACTGAAACATGTTTTCATCAGTCATTAACAAAATGTGGTGAGCAACTAAAAGACAGTGGGAGAGTTCTGTTGATTCTGGAGATTCTTGGAAAACATGGGAACATTCACCCAACAATCACAGCAATGCAATTACTCTAACCATGATTAATAAGAATAACAGAGAGAGGAAATAAATATATCACCACACAACCTCGCCACCATGCTTAAAATATATCTTAAAAGATCATCTGCAGTCATTTCATAAGAGAAGAGTTGTCAACCTTTTGTCTCTCTCTTTTTGTGTGTGTTTTGCAGATGTGGCAAAGTGCATATGGATCAGTCTACATGCTTGACACCTTCTTAACTCACTCAATATGGCCAGTCCTCTCTTCTCCTCTACACAGACCCCTCGGATGTCCAGTGGGTGTCTCAATAACCCAACCTTTTGCTTCCATTGTCAGAATTGTGGCATTCTTTGTCAACATTCACCTCTTCAGTATAAGAGCCTTCCGCTTGCAATATTTTGATGGTGGTAATTGGGGTGAAACACTGTTAACGCCTTCTCTTTCGCTGTTCGTATGGAGAGAGTTAAAGCAGAAACTCAACCTGCATTTGTTTTCCTTTACCATAACACTGTTCTCTAAAACAATACATCTGACATTTCAGCCTCACACCAGCCCACCTCAGATACTTCTGCCTCATCACTTCATCCCCATGCTGGAACCGAACCACGGCCACCACCTCCTTTCTAGTCTTCACCAGGTCCACTTCCCGCTGAGAGGGGCTCATGGCCACCATCACTTTCTGGAAATGGAACACAAAACATCCAGAAATGACATACACTTCACAATGCTTCATGGAATAACATCACAGTATGGCACACAGACATACATACACATTCACACTGCAAGCACACATCCTTTATTCTGATGACAGATGAAATGTGTGTGTGTGTGCTTGTGTGTGTGTTGTATGTGCTACTGTGTAGACTGATTGACTGATATGGATACTTATACAGCTGTTATCCTTGGTCTGAGACCAAGCTCTAAGCGCTTTATAAACATGGCGTCATTTGCACAACAGGCTACCTACCTGGGCAGAGCTGAATGATGGCTGCCACGGGGCACTCATCATTCGTTTCCTGTGTCATTCAATCAGATTTCAGGCATACACACATACACACTCAGACATGTAAATTTTACGTGTATGACTGTTTTGTTTATTTACTCTGTCATGTATGCAGTCATACTCCATTTTCGGGGTGTGTGCATGCTGGGTATTTTCTTGTTTCCATAACGCACTGAATGCTGACATGGATTACAGGATCTTTGATGTGCAAATTTGATCATTTGCGTTCGTATACACACGAAGGCGGTTAAGACACTAGCAGGTCTGCACATATGTTGACCTGGGAGATCAGAAAAATCTCCACCCTTTACCCACCAGGCGCCACCGAGATTTAAACCCGGACCCTCAGACTGAAAGTCCACCGCTTTAACCATTCGGTTATTGCACCCGATCAAGATCACAGTCTAACTTAGCAATACATTTATTCATAGTATTTCAAAGATACTTTAGGTCTGTGATTTATTTTAGTTGTTCTTGAGTTAAATGATTAACGATCCCAGTAAATGTCATTTTGTTGCTCTTCTGGTTTTTTTGTGCTCTGTGTGTGTGTGTGTGTGTGTGTGTGCGTGTGTGTGTGCGTGCGTGTCATAATGCAATTTCTGGGAAAAAAACTGTTTTTGCTGAACATGGCCTTGCATTGCAAATGGGTCATGCTGGCCTGCTTCACTCAACAAGCAATACAGCACATACATATAATTCCATTTTAACTCAAGATAATAAAGATATACATAATTTCATATTAGCTCAAAATAGTTAGGAACATACATATATATCTGTATGTAATTCAATATTAATGAGATCCAATGGGATGGAGAAGAAGAAAAACCACTACAATCAGCACAGAAACCAAGACAAAGTGACATGACTAAGACAACAACACAAACAATAAGACAGAAGGACAAGGCTGACCATGGAACACCCAGGGGCCAGGACAAAGCTGTTGGGTTCCACAGCGACACGGCCTGGGGCCACTGGCTGTCGACATGGCATGTCTGTACACACAGCCAGCAGGCACATCACATCAAGTCATGGTCATTACACATCAGTCACATCACATCAATTCATGGTTATTACACACCAGTCACATCATATCAAGTCATGGTCATTATGCATCAGTCACATCACATGAATTAATGGTCATTACACATCAGTCACATCACATCAATTCATGGTCATTATACACCAGTCACATCACATCAATTCATGGTCATTACACACAAGTCACATCACATCAGTTCATGGTCATTACACACAAGTCACATCACATCAATTCATGGTCATTACACATCAGTCACATCACATCAATTCATGGTCATTACACATCACATCAATTCATGGTCATTACCAGTCAGATCACATCAATTCATGGTCATTACACACCAGTCACATCACATCAGTTCATGGTCATTACACACAAGTCACATCAGTTCATGGTCATTACACACAAATCACATCACATCAAGTCATGGTCATTACACATCAGTCACATCAAGTCACAGTCATTACATGCCAGTCACATCACATGAATTAATGGTCATTACACACCAGTCACATCACATCAATTCATGGTCATTACACATCACATCAGTTCATGGTCATTACACACAAGTCACATCACATCAATTCATGGCCATTACACATCAGTCACATCACATCAATTCATGGTCATTACACACCAGTCACATCACAACAATCCACTGTCATTACACACCAGTCACATCACATCAGTGCATGGTTACACACCAGTCACATCAAGTCATGGTCATTACACACCAGTCACATCACATCAATTAATGGTCATTACACACCAGTTACTTCATAAAACCAGTGGAAGAGAACCCAAACAATGTCAAAAGGTCAGTTCAAACAACATTAGAAACATCAGTTTATCCATGTCTCACTCAGGCCTCATAAAATTAACACCAAGTTTAAAACATTTAACACAGCATGAACCAACAGAGATATACACAAAGAGACAACTGACCACTGAAAGCAGCGGTCCTACCAACAGGAAACTGGACCCATAACAACAGCACTGATCACACACACACACACACACCATAGAAAGCAGCGGCCCTACCAACAGTAAACTGAACCCATAACAACAGCACTGATCACACACACACCATAGAAAGCAGCGGCCCTACCAACAGTAAACTGAACCCATAACAACAGCACTGATCACACACACACACACACACCATAGAAAGCAGCGGCCCTACCAACAGTAAACTGAACCCATAACAACAGCACTGATCACACACACACACACACACCATAGAAAGCAGCGGCCCTACCAACAGTAAACTGAACCCATAACAACAGCACTGATCAGTATCAGTAGCTGAAGGAGGCGTCACTGCGTTTGTACAAATCCATATAAGCTACACACATCTGCCAAGCAGATACCTGACCAGCAGCAATAACCCAACGCGCTTAGGCCTTGAGAAAAAAAAGCAGAAAAAAAGTAGAAGTAAATCAATATTTAAATATGAAAAAAAAGCAGAAAAAAGATTAATTAACAAATAAAGATGTAAATGAATATTTAAATATGAAGAAAAGATAACATTACTACTAATAATAAAAAAAGAAAAAGAAAAACAAAAGACAAAAAAAGAGATAATAAATAAACAAATAAATGTAAAACATACAGACACACACATGCATAACAGATATGGAGCAAACATGTAGTTTCACATATATTAAAGCACAAACAAATATAAATGTACACGAGCCCTGACAAACACACACACACCAACTCCCAAATTATCCTGCCCCCCCCCCACCCCCCCTCCTCCACTCATTCCCAGGCTATGTATCCCAGCTTCCACAGCACACACACCCATACCCCCCTCCCCATGTGAGAGAGAGAGAGAGACAGAGACAGAGACAGAGACAGAGAAAGAGAGAGAGGCTGGGGAATTGCCCAGGAGAGTTTCCACTGAAAATTGGCCAGGGTCCAGGGTGGCAAAGCCCCATAGCCGAAAAAGAAATTAGTAATTTTTAAGAGGTTTTGGGGGGCCTATCTTGTATGTGTGTGTGTGTGTGTGTGTGTGTGTGTGTGTGCGCGCGCGCGTGCGCGCGTGCACGTGTGTTGTTTTCAAGGAAAATGTTCTCAGCACACAAGTTTGCACTGCACCAATATAACTGACCAACTGGTCTCTTCAGCTGTAGTCTCTGTTCCACTGACATGCATGTGTCTTGGTTGAGGAAAGAAAGGGGGAAGTGGAATGACTGGAGGGAGGAGGGGGTGGGTCTGTGACTGGTTATATCACTTTCAAGCAGTCAAGGATTCTCAGCTGGAGCTAGTGGTCAGTGTCTTGGCTCAATGCCAAAGTTGCCACAGTCATTGACAGTGGTTTCATAACCCCCCCCCCCCCCACCCCACCCCTGCCCCCTCCCACACACACACACCTTCCCTCAGCACTGGTGGGAGACTCAAGAGAGAGGGGAGGGGTACCTCAGCAAATCATGAAAGTGAAATCTGCAGGAGGGGAGTGTGTGTGTGTGTGTGTGTGTGTGTGTGTGTGTGAGAGAGAGAGACTTTTTTCCCTCTGAAATCAACTGCTCTTCCACTGAAAATACTGGATCCGTATCCGCTGAGAGTTCCCCAGCATGGGACTGTGTGTGTGTGTGTGTGTGTGTGTGTGTGTGTGTGTGTGTGTGTGTTCAGGGGAGAAAGAGAGACAGCAAGTGAGCTGAGTGCGCACACGCATGTGTATGTGTGGTTTCAATTCAACTGTGTGTAAACAAGAGAGAGAGGGAGGCAGACAGAAAGAGAGGGGAGATGGTAGGAAGAAAGAATGCAAGTTGTATTTGTGCATGTGTATGCACTGCTTTCAAATTCAATAGATCTCTCTCTCCGTGTGTGTGTGTGTTTTCAATACAACTCTGTGTGTATATGCAAGAAAGAGAGAGAGAGGGAGAGACAGAGAGGGAGAGAGTGACAAAGAGACAGAGAGAGAGGGGGGAAGGTGGGAGGAAAAAGTGCAAGTTTGCATGTGTGCATTGCTTTAAATACAACACGGCGGCACAAGGCAGCCCATTTAGTTTTGGCGCGAAGCAGCGGAGGGGAGAGGGATGGAACAGCGAGCGAGCACGAAATGTTGGAAAGGTGATATGGGGCAGCGCTCTGCCGCACCACTAGTTTTCAGTTTCAGTTTCAGTAGCTCAAGGAGGCGTCACTGTGTTCGGACAAAACCATATACGCTACACCACATCTGCCAAGCAGATGCCTGACCAGCAGCGTAACCCAACGCGCTTAGTCAGGCCTTGAGGAAAAAAACAAAACAAAAAAACCCAACAAAAAACGGGGGAATAAATAATAGATAAGCTTACATAAATAAATAAATAAATAATAATTATAATATAGAAAAAGGTAGTAGTAATAATAATAGTAATGCTAATAAAATGATAAACAAAAAAAAAAAGAATAAATAAGACAACAATGGTGATAAATAAGCGAATAAATGTAAAACATGAAGACACACATTCACACATACACCCACACATGTATAACAGAAATGCACCAAACATGCAGTTTCACAGATATGAAAGCTCAGTCAAATACATATAAACGTACATGAGCTCCAACACACACACACACACACATTACCTTGCACCTCCTCTACCCCCCTCCTCCACACACTCATTTCTAGTCTACGTATCGCAGCTTCCACGGCACACACACACACATACACACACTCACAGAGATGAACACTTACTTGTACAAGCACACACACATACACATACACGCACCACTAACTTCGCACTATTCTCAGCGGAGTGCATGTTACATGGGCAGTGTGTACAGCTGTGAACAGCTTCGCTGCTGCTGACAAACTGTCAGAAACAGGGTTATGTGATTTTAAAAAATAATACTTTGTGTTAGAATGCAACAAGAAGGGCGCTATGGGTGTGAATGGATGTGTGATTCTCTGACAAATTTAATGATACCAAACATGAGTAGGTTTAATTTCCTACAGCAGGCATGAGATTGGGATATTGTGATTGACTGTCTGAAAGGTGGGGGGCCCCCAATGGGGATCCATGGGGCAACGCCCCTGGTGGGGGTCTGGGGGTGAAGCCCCCTGAAGCTGAAGGTTTTTCTCAATTTCAAACCATAAAATCTGCACTTGCGGGCCACCAATGCTGCTGAGGTATTCCAACCCACAGAAGACAAAAAAATCAGTCCAATTCTTCCTAAACTGAAGTGTTTTTGCTTCCAAACCTGTAAAGTCAGCCTTGGGAGCATGATTTTCAAAATCGTGTCTCATGTGTGTGTGTGTGTGTGTGTGTGTGTGTGTGTGTTTTCAAGGAAAATATTCTTAGCACACAAGTTTGCACTGTACCAATATAACTGACCATCTGTTCTCTTCAGCTGTAGTCTCTGTTCCACTGACAGGCATGTGTGTTGGTTGAGGAAAGAAAGGGGGAAGTAGAATGACTGGAGGGAGGAGGGGGTGGGTCTGTGACTGGTTATATCACTTTCAGCAGTCAAGGATTCTCAGCTGGAGCTAGTGGTCAGTGTCTTGGCTCAATGCCAAAGTTGCCACAGTCATTGACAGTCCTTTCATACCCTCCCTCCTCCCCACCCCCTTCCCTCAGCACTGGTAGGAGACTCAAGAGAGAGGGGAGGGGTACCTCAGAAAATCATGTTGGGGAGTGAATTTTTTCCCTCTGAAATCAACTGCTCTTCTTCGGCTGAAAATAGCAGATCAGCTGAGAGTTCCCCAACATGGACTCTGTGTGTGTGTGTGTGTGTGTGTGTGTGTGTGTGTGTGTGTTCAGTGGAGAAAGAGAGAGAGAGAGGGAGAGAGAGAGAGAGAGACAGCAAGCGAGTGTGAGTGTGCACACATGTGTGTATGTGTGGTTTCAATTCAACTGTGTGTAAACAAGAGACAGACAGAGAGGGCGGCAGACAGAAAGAGAGGGGAGATGGTAGGAGGAAAGAATGCAAGTTGTATCTGTGCATGTGTATGCACTGCTTTCAAATTCAATGGATCCCTCTCTCCGTGTGTGTGTGTGTGTGTGTGTGTGTGTGTGTTTGTTTTCAATACAACTCTGTGTGTATATGCAAGAAAGAGAGAGAGAGACAGAAAGAGGGAGGGACAAAGAGAAAGAGAGAGAGGGGGGAAGGTGAGAGGAAAAAGTGCGAGTTTGTATGTGTGCATATATGTGCATTGCTTTAAATACAATTCTCTGTGTGTGTGTGTGTGTGTGTGTGTGTGTGTGTGTGTGTGTTTTCAATCTCCGTGTGTGTGCTTGAAAGAGAGAGAGTGTGTGTGAGTGTGCACGTGTATGTGCGTATTATTAAGCTCTGTGTGATTGTGTGAGTGTTCCGCCATAATATTATGTGTGCACATGTGCAAGTGTGGGAGAGAGAGATAAAATAAAAAAAAGAGTATGTGTATATGTGAATGCATTCATATATTTTGTTTTTTATTTTTCAAAGTGTGTGTGTGTGTGCGCGCACACGCGCGCATTCAATTCTGCTCTGTGTCTGTGCGTGCATGTGCAACTCTGGTAATCTGGCTGGCTATAGGTCTCAAATCTAAATACACTGACTCTTGCCATGAACTGTTTGTACTACAGAAGTGTCAAAGGCACTGATGTCAATAAGTTGCTACAAAGTTTCTGTTTCAATAGCAACACTGAATGTTACTTATGCATACAGTGGCAAAGGTTGGCAGCTTCTGCTGACTGAACAGATGGTCAAGCAGATGTACCCCGGCCCTTGTGGCTTGACAGGGATGGAGATCGCGCGCACTGATGTATCTGTGCGTGCGCGCAAGTTTGTGTGTGCGTGCGTGTGTGTGTGTGTGTGTGTGTGTGTGTGTGTGTGTGCGCGCGCGTGTGCTCACATGTCTGTGCCATGTGTGTGTGTGTGTGTGTGATCAACGGCATGTGTGTGTATGTCCGCGTGTGCGTGCTTTTCACAGTGCGTCAGGAAACTTTTGGACTTCGATTTTGGTGCTCTGACAAGTCACTGGATCGCCTCTCAAGGGGTCAACAAACGACGCTTTCGAAAGAGCATTCCGTTTTCATTTTTGGCAGATCATCGGTAAACAATATAGAACGGCCCATTGGCTTTTTCTTTCTTTCTTTTTTCTTCTAGAAAACGACGCTCCGTTTTTAATGCAAATGTGAAAACAGATTTCTGTGCCTGGACTGAAGAGTTGCACCCATACAATCTGACACCAATCGCGCACTTGGCCTTGCCCGCGGTGTCAATTTTGTGAATGATGTCGCCTACCGTGAAGTTTTTTTTTTTATATTCTTCACTTTGTTTTCACGATCTCATCTTGCCAGACCCAGTTCCACTTATTATTCACTCCTTTATTGATCTCTGCTGCAAAAATCCTCTAATCCTTTGTGAGTTTTCTCATTTTGTCAATGACTGAAGACGATCAACGAAATCAGGTATCTTTGCAAGTCGTGAAACCCGCGAGCGAGTTTTGTAATTCCGACCGAATACGGATAAGCTGAATGATGACAGAGGAGCAACGGAACACTTATTCTCAATTGGTTATCCAAACATGGGTATTTTAGCAAACGCTGTGGGTCTGTCTTGTCGATTGGTCGGACAATGTTTGTGCAACCTTCGTGGGTCGGAAAAAAACCCTCACCCCCACCCTCCACCCCTCCGATTTTCTCAACTGATTTACACGAATCTCAAAAATGGCCTCTGGAGCCAATTTTCGGTCGGAAATCCAACTATAGTTGGAAAAATCTCATGCCTGTACAGGCAGTGTACAAGCAGTACAAAACTTAGCGAGCACACGAACATTTCTGTTCAAACTGAGGAACACACACGAAACAAGACAGACGCACACAGAGAGGGAGAGAGAGAGATTTGCGCCTACTAGATGTTTTGCATGTCAGGTATGTGTGCCTTTGCTTGCGACATGCATATGGTCATTCTGAAAGATACACCTTGACGATACCATGCTTTTAGTAATAATCACAATGTAACGTACTGACATGCATTTGTAAGTTCTAAATAATAAAATACATTCCTACCTGAACTTATAAATCCGTATGAATCCTTGTTTGTAGTTGGTAATCCACTCAGTTGAGTGTGACACTAAACTTTTTTCTTTCTTGTTTTTTTCTTACAATGTGTGTGTGCGGGAGGGGAGGGATTCAGGGTGGAGAAAAGAACAGGGCTGAAATTTCTTTATTCTTTATTTTTTTGATTTGTGCCGTGATTCTCCTGCCTTGGGGTACGACTTGCTGAAGCATGGGGGAGACAATAGTCATGTGCTCTTGCATGATGACACGTAGTTTGTCATCTTGTGACTGCATCCCTAATACATTTCTTTTTGAGTGAAACTGACGACTGCGTGTGTTGCCACCACCCCCTTGTTCCTGTGTAGTGCCAGGCCAAAACCGTGAGAATGAATGAATGGGAATGCAGTGATTTTCTAGGATGTGTTGCTTGGGAATGATGCGTGTTTGTGGGAATTGTTGGCGGAAGAAAGACATGTACTGTTTGATGTCACTATCCAGTGTGTCAACGTCACTGTCTGTCAAGGGTCTTTGATGTGAGATGTTTGTGTGAATGCGGGTTTATGTCCGCGTCTTGAGTCAGTTCACCTGTTTTGTTGACTACACTGTCACTGATGTGTTCTACTGTTTCTGGCTTGAGATATTTGTGACAGTGGTTTCCAATGAATGATGCTCCGTGGGTATGCCTGTCTGTGTATTTTATGCTGTTGAAGTACAGCATCTAAGTGTTGTGTGACAGGGCCAGCCAGGTGTGGGAACGTCCAAGTTGTGTCTTGAGATATTCAATGTCTGCGTCTTTTTCTTCTACCATAGTCAGCTAGCTCACGCTGCTGTTTTTGGAAATCACTGAGTGGTGTACTGTCTCCTCAGGCTCGTTAAATACAATCCTAGTTTCTAGCAATCTCTTTTCTTCTTCAGCACTTTGGATCTGTGTCAGCTTGTCTACAAACTCAGAAAAGGCTGAGTCGGTGTCTATCTGTTTTCCTGGCTGGCTATTGACTCTCCTATCTTTTTGTCAAGAGAATGACACTCCCCCTCCAGCAGGTCAATGGTGGTTTTTTGACCACTCCCAGAGAATGTGCAGGTATGGGGGAGCTACTTGGCTAAGTTCTATGTCAACAATAGGCTCCCTGACTACATTGTTGTGCAGGCTGGCATTTTTCTGCTTGGAGTGTTTGTATTTGCTGTATTTGCTGTATTTCCTGAGCACCTGACAGTCCATACAGTTTGGAGGAGAAAGTCATAGTCCCCCAAACAAGTGTCACTTTGACTCTCTTGTTTCGCCATGTCATTGACTGCAGAGCAGCTAGCTGTTCTTTGTAGGGTTCTAAGATTCTTCTCAAATTGTCTGGACTGTCCTTGCAGTCTACAATGGCCAGGAGACACGTGTTGTGTTTGAGTTGGGGTTGGTGGAGATTTGCAATTTGAAGCATGAGTCTGAATGTCCCCCCTCCATGGTCCCCTCCAATATTTACCCACGTCTCATCCTGCGGTATTCTTCATCATGCCATGTCAACTTGTTTTCTCTGTCGTACTGGTCTAATAAGTTTTCTACCATCTTTGGGAATGTCTTTGATTTATCCTACTATTGTTTCCTCCTCTGTCTTCCCTCTTATCAACAAAGATGAGTTTTGCCTTTTCTATTTCTTACTTCCCCCAAACAATGCTTCTTCTGCACCTTCCTCTTCTTCCACACCAAGACTGGCATAAAACCTCTTTTGTATCCTGTGTTGTGTCCAGCTTAACCCCATGGCAGCTCTCAGTGCAGACCATTGTTTTTTGGTCACTTCACTGGGGCCACATCCAGCAGCTTGCAGTATCTGTTGTCTGTGGCTCTGAGCTGATCTTTTGATTTCTGACCCCTGAATGTTTTACTATGGCTTCTTTACTGGTTCCCTGAGATGTGCTTTCTAATTTTTTGCATAATTTGAGACCGTTTTTTCTTCAGAGGAGATGATGCCATGGCAGATGATTTGCGGGGTTGTGTGGCTTTTTTCAACACTATTGGCTGACCTCCAGTTTTGCATCTGACTGTTGATTTGTCTCCTGACTTAACCCGGAGAGCGCGATGACCACGATCGTGGCTTTCCTGGTAAAGTGCGATGGGCCACGATCGTGGCTCTGTTTACGTAAGGTCCGACATCGTACAGCTATGCTCGCCAGCCTTCGTAAAACTGCCTCGTTCTGGTGTTACTGCCTCCCTGCTTGTGTTTGCACAAACTTGACCGAGTTTATAAGTCCAGATCTTCGTATTTTTTGTAAACAATGAGTGACACTGAAGTTGACAAAGCTCAGGAAATGAGTGGACCTTGTCACTAGGTGATGATTCATTTGCTGACAGGGATTCTGGGTGGAAAACGGCTTTGTTATTTTGACACTGGGCATGCTGGCTTGCTTGTTGTTCATTCAGTTTTGTGTCTCCAGCCACAAAAACTGGGGGGTGGGGTGATGGGGGTGGGGGAGGGTGTAAAGTGGGTTAGGCATGGGTCCTATTGTGATTTCTTGACCAAATCAAGCTAGAAAACTGGAAATTAATTGATTTAAAGCATTCTTGCTGCTTTTGAAAGCAACATGAGCTAAAAGAAAACATTTATTTCTGTTTTTGCCTGTGATTGCATAAAGTATTGTAGATGTGCGCGTGCGTGGCGTCGGTGGGGGTGTGGTCTCAAACAAATAATACAGTGCTTATAATTTCATTGTTTCAGTTATATTCATTTCATGATTCTGCAGCCAGAACATTTTCTGCACAGTTTAATGCCATTTTGAGATTTTGACTCTATAAAAGATGTGAAAATACCTATAAACATTGTGGTTGGCGTTTTTGGGAAGGGAAACACGTTTGCAAAATTTGTTGTTTATATCCTGTGGAATATCTCTCGAACGCTTACAAGGTACAGCTTTTTCTTACTTTTATCTGATTCTTCAATCACTCTACTTTCCAAAAATGTATAGGTTTACCTATTTATTCTTTTGATATGCATACAAATGTCCCAATCAGAGCACAGGTAGCGGAGGCAAACTATCCTTTGTTTTAAGATGATTTCTGTAGGTATGTTTATTATATCAGCACTTTGTGGTTAACCATTTTCCTAGTGATAGATTGGTGTATAACTTTTCTTCTTTTCAGCGAGGAGAATTTATTGAGATCCTATCCTCTGAGTCAACATACAACCGTTTTGAGTTGCAATTGTGCGATGGTGATATAGCTGCGTCAGTGAGAGACAGGTGTTTTTTTTGGGTTTTGTGATTGGAGATGAGTTTGGCACAGTGTTCTTGTTTTTTTTCTTGATGGTGTTGATGTGGACTGACAAAATGACGTTGACACACTGGTCGTCGGTATCTAAGAGAGGGTCAGACGGATCAAAACTGCTCCGTTGCATTTTTTTCGGGTTGAGATCGTCTTTTTTTTTTCTTTGTTCGGGATATGGACCAGGTGACTTTTTGGTGATGAAAAAGAGCATGTTGTGCACTGATCAAAGATAGATCTGGATCGAAAGTTGTCCAGATTTCTGACATTCTGTCAATGTCAAGTGCTACATTTTCATTTGCAGTTTTGAACTGAGAATTTCCAAGAGTATGGTTTCATTTTTATCAGTTTTTTTGTAGCACTTGATACAAATGCATGGGGATGTTTGCCCTCTTCATCATTCGAAAACATCTAGACCGAAAAAATGAAACAGTTCAGAAGATACTTGGCACAAAGTCTTGCATTCAACCCCTATCTTTATCTCTTCTGAGAACCCGCTCACCACACAACGGACATATAATCCAAACATCTCATGGTGTTCACTGGAAGGTGTGTTGTCCAGTCAGCAAAGCTGAGCTACGCACCAAATCCATTTTTGTCGGCATCACACACACTTAGGTCAAATAAACTGGATGTAACACAAACAAAGTGGAAGTAATCTGTAAATCACACGACCACCCACTAAGTTACATTCACTGGAATCATGTTACACAAAAATGGACAGCAAACAAAAATGACTGTGCACGGAATATGTGAAAGAAAACACTTTAATAATACACTTTCTTGTGGATACATAGAAGAAAACAAAGAGCCCGCGAGCGTCCCTTCCCCCCCACCCCCCTCATCCAGTGGAATCTAGGTCAGCAGCAGTCGCTCCTGGAAGTCATGAATCTGGAAATAAATAGCTCTGCTGGAAAGTTAAGTGGCACAGCCTCCTAACAATTCTGGGTGTGTGTGTGTGTGTTTGTGTGTGTGTTGATTTTCAACCTCCTTGTGGTGTGGTGTGTGCGGAGAGAGTGTGTGTGAGTGGCATATTATTAAGCTCTGTGTGATTGTGTGAGCGCTCCTAATAATAGTGTGCACTTGTGCAAGTGTGAAGGATGAGGAGATAAATAAAAAAACAGAGTATGTGTTTATGTGAATGATTCATGTGATTTTTTTTCAATGAGTGTAGTGGTGTGTGCGTGTGTGCGTGCATGCGCATTCAATTCAGCTTGTGTGTTGTGGTGAGTGTGTAACTTTTAGTAATCTGGGCCCCCGGCTATAGGTCTCAAATCTAATAAATTGACTTCTTGCCATTAAATGTCTGTACAGAAGCTGGGCGTGTTGAAAAAGGCTGAGGTCAATATGTTGCTACAAGTTTCTGTTTAATACAAACAATGTTATTGATGCATACAGTGCCAAATGTGGCAGCTTTTGGCTGAATGAACAGGAGGGTCAAATGATGTACCACGGCCTGTGGCTCTTGACAGGGATGGTGTTTAGTTTTACGTGTATTGTGCGTTCGCGACAAAGTTTGTGTGTGTGTGTGTGTGTGTGATGGTGCGCGTGCCCGTCACATGTCAGTTGTGTGTGTGTGTGTGTGATAGAGTGCATGTGTGTGCATGTGCGGCGGTGCGTGCTATTCATAGTGATATGAATGCGTGCTTGTAGGATCGCCTTTCGTTATCAGCATTTTAGAACAACTTCAATCGACCGTTAGGAAACTTTTCTGACTTTGATCTTTGGTGCTTGAAAGTCCATGGATGCATCTCAAGGGGGTTAAACCAACGCTTTTCGAAAGAGCATTCCTTTTTATTTTTTAAAAATCATCGGGTAAACAACTATAGAAAGTCCATTGGCTTTTACTTTGGTTCTAGAAAAGGACACTCCGTTTTTTAATGCAAATGTGAAAACAGATTTCCATACCTAGATGAAGAGCTCACCCAACAATCTGACACAATCACACTTGGCTTGCCGCGGTTGGTTATGTCAATTTTGTGATGGTGTAGCTGTCTGTACAGTTATTTTTTTGTTCTTTCACTTCTGTTTTCCTATCTCATCTTGCCAGACCAGTTCCAATTATATTCACTCTTTATCGATCTCTGATGCAAAATTTGCAAAAATTCTCTAATCCTTTGTGAGTTTTTATTTTGTCATGATGGAAGCGATCGCAAATCAGGTATCTTTGCAAGTGTTAAAGCCCGCGAGAGAGTTTTGTAAATACCTGACCAAAAATACGGATAGTGAATGATGACAGAGGAGCAATGGAACACTTATTCTCAATTGGTTTGCTTATCAAACTTGGGGTATTTTAGAAATGCTGTGGGTCTGTCTTGTCCATCGGTTGGACAACGTTTGTGGGTTGGAAAAAACCTCACCCCCCCCTCAATTTTCTCAACGGATTTTACGCGAATCTCAAAATGGCCTCTGGGAAAAATCCGAACTGTAGTCGGAAAAATCTCATGCTGACCATAGAAAGCAATGGCCTACCAGAAGTGAACTGAACATAACAACAGCACTAAATACACACACATATCCCCCAAACCTCCCCCAACCACAGAAAGCAGGGACTCTACCACAGTAAAACTGAACCATAACTACAGCCTTAACATAACACTGTACATGGAAAGAAGTGGCCCAAAACGAACGTAAAGTGAACTATAACAGTACTGAACACACACAATAACCCCCCCAACCCTTTTTTTTGCTATAGAAGGTGTGGCTACAAAAATAAATGAACCAAACCAACAGCACTGAAACACACATACCCTGCCCCCCCCCCCCCCCCCCCCCATGCTACCCTCAACCCCCAACATAGAAAGCAGTTGTGGCTTCTAAACAGTAAATAAACCATAACAACAGCACTGATCCACACACCCACCACAAAACCACCCAACCACAGACAGGAGTGGCTACCAACAGTAACTAACCATACAAAGCACTAATCAATAATAACACAGAGTACACAGAAAGCAGCGGCCCTGACGAAGGCGGCCGCACACAGTGTTGGTCAGCACAAGGTTCTTCATGATGTTGTTGAGAAGGACAGAGCCCCAGCTCACGCCATCGCTGACCGTGTTGGTTCAGGGACATGACCGCTAACCGCATACGCTGCCTCTAGCTGCCGCCGATCTGTACACACACACACACACATTTATATGTGACCTCCATCCGGAATGAGTCGCTTTGCACTGACCAACTTTGACGCTAGCGGCGATTTTAGCAGAGGGGGGGTCAGGTTGTCGATTTCGTATTTTGATTCATAGTAAACTTTTATTCTTTCTTTTATCTCTATTGAAGGTAATTAGGCTAATTGTGTCTTCTATTGCTTAAAAGTGTGATTAAAAATGCCTAACCCACATTCTGATCGCCTATAACATGCGAAATCGATCAACTTTGACAGGTTTGCCCTCCTTATCTCTTCGATCGACGGTCGAAAACATACATTGTTTTAATGGTCAGGTCCGTCTCTTCAAATATATGTCCTTCTCATTGGTGAATTTTAAACTACGAGCAAATCGTCGCTTTCAAAATAAAGGATACACTACGTAAACCAATGTGTCATATGAAGGAAAACCCTTAGTCATTGGCCAAGAGAGAGACCATTGTGACGAAACAGCCATTCAGCACAGTCTAGCTCAAATAAACGAAAGCACGCCTTTTCAAGAGAGACTTGGCGTTTTCCTGACAACCGATACTTGCGTTGCAAACTTTTTGCCATCAGTGGAGAGACGACATTTGGAGTTTACCAAGTACTTCATTGATGGAACTTATAATTCAAATAGGTGATGGTCATGAAATCGATCTCAGTGAACCACGAAGGCAAGCTGATTCGAAAACGATGACGCGATGTTGTTTGCTTTCATCAAAATATGTTAATTTTGATGTAGAGGACGAATCAACATTTGCCATGATTACAGAAAGGTTGGAAGCTTCGCTGTAGCTGGAAATTAACATGGTGCCAGGTGCCATCAATGGTGTGTGACTGAATGGAAAGAGTGAAATGACTTGCTGCAAGAAGTGAGAGGAATGTGTTTCTAAAAGTTCAAATGGAAAATGCAAAGCAAAGTGACTGGGGGAAATGGATATAGCTGAAGTGTCTGAAGGTAGCAATCAGATTTTACCACATTGACAAATATGAAATGTAATGATGGTATAATCATCTGATAAAATTTATTTAACAATGATTGACTCAAGATGATTTATTGTTTACATTGGTTACAGAAATTCAGTTGAACATGTGGAATAAAAATGATTAAAAAGAATAAAGTTGAATCTGAGGAACTTAAACAGAATGTAAATTAATAGAAGATCACACACACACACACACACACACTTTTGTGACAAATGTGCTTACATGTCACCAACACACACAAAAACATCAATAACAACGTGTGTGTCTCAAACACAATGGGTCACACATCACACAATATTTCACACAACACACAACATAGGCCCTTCACAGTTTAACATTACAATGTAACTGAGCAAGGGGAGGTAAAGGTATGAATTCTGAACTGTTTTCGTTTCACAGAATTTGCTTCAATGGTATTTTATGTGAATGTGTGTCAGATTGGGGGGGGTTAGGAGTGTGTGTGTTGTGGTGTGCGCACGTGGTGCGTGCATGGTGCGTGTGTGTGTTTCTGTGTACAGTGTTGTTTTGAGGTAATAAATATAGAGTATGTCAACAGTAAATACTAACAGTATTTACTAAATAGTTCGATTTCTTTTTCAGCTGAAGATTTGATGGTACTTTATATGCTTAGCCTCTGTAACCAATGATAATTCTGAGATCATGCTGGAAGTCATTATCATTAGAAGGAGAGGCAAACACCACCACAATAATACACTCGTCTAACTAAAGAACTGTCTGTGGTGAATCTATCTATGAGTGAGTGATTCTATGGTACTGTTAATTTACTATGATTTATAGTACAAATTTACCATGATGTGTGCAAATTATTTTCTTTTTTACAAAACTTTGTATAGATGTAAATGTAGTGGAATTGAAAAGTTTTGCCACGGAATTTTCCATAAGCTTGATATTTTGTGCATATGGCTTGACATGCCACATGCATAAAGTAAATAAATGCATTGCGATGTCATGCACATGCACATGATTTGCACATGATATCATGTGTTACAGCCTTAATAATCATATGTCACACTTTCATTATAGTAAAGCTGCTTTATTGATATATATGATATATACACATTACACACACCACATTATATATTTAATTGGTATTTTAAAAATTTTCAGATAACTTACATAGAGCTAGAGTAAAGCATTTTTGTAAAGTCCTGTGTAAAGAATGAAAGCTGTGATGTAGATGTACAAAAAACTGAAAATTATTGTGATATTTATCTAAACATTATTTTGCATTCATGAATAAACATTGATACATATAGAAAATAATCAAAACAAATAAAAACGAAAAAAAAGGGGAAAAGAAAATTAAGAAAGTATTACATAACAAACTGTTTCAGGAAAACATGCTTTTTTGAAATTACTGAACCACGGTTGGAGAAAAAAAGAGTGGAGAGAAGAAGGGGTCAATTCAACGCCATCACCTGATGACTAAAACTTTGTCACAAGAATGCTTACCTGTGCCATATATTGCACTTTTTTATTTTATTTTTTACAGATTGAGTGTTTGTTTGATGAGGTTGTGTGTCTTTATTGTGTGAAGTATGGGTTTGGCAAAAGTAGGTTTTTTTGCAGATGAAGTGTTGAAGTGTTATGTGGATTATTGAAATGTCTTTCACTTGATGCTATGTGATAAAACGACATGTGAAACTTGTACTTTTGTAGTGAGCCGAAATGGTTTTTTTTTTTTTTGTATTTTTGTATGGATCATTTTTTGTTATTTTGTTTGTGCTTGTGCTGGAATATGGTAATATCAAAGCGCACTAGCAGGTGAGTAAAATGAATTACAACAATTACATGATTCGGCATCATGATTTAGCTTTTTTACTTTATCTGGCATTTATAAATTTTAGTAACATATATACAATGCAGAAGTTTCATAGTAATTGGACCACAACAAACACCCACAACAAAACTAATCTTAAAACTGGAAGGTTTTTAGTCATTTGAGATTGATTTAAGGTAAGTATACTTCACCTAGTTGCAATTCTTTCCAAAAAAACAAGAAAATTTATTTGAATAAAATCAAGTACACTCATATTTTTCTTTCAAAACTTAGTGTAATTGTGAATAGTGCACTAAGTATTTATGTGCTAATTTATGAACATATCTTGCTTAGACGTATGTGGGTTGCTATGAACATGTTCCAAAACTTTTCGGCCCTTGATTTCTCAGTTCATTACTTTCGCGACTTTGTGGAAACTTCCAATCACAGTAACTTTCACAGAATCATCTGATTTACAAATTTTTTTTTTTTTTTTTGTGCAAAGTCTTTTATTGCGATTTATGATATGCAATAACTAAAAAATCGACTCTGGTGGCCAAATGGAACTCATTTTGTGGTGGCAGGGGTAATTACATACATTAACACAATACATACATCACAACGCACACATACATACAGAGTCCACAAATGACCACATCAATGTATTAATTATTATCTTTCAAACCATCTTAGCTATGCAGATGCATGCACACAATTCACTCACACACCACATACTATTTATTTATTCTGCTTCGTTCGTGGGTGCAATCATGTTTACTCGTATGTATACGAAGTAGGTACAGCAGTCAAAAATTTTTAAAACAGAAAGATTTGTGTTTTTTTTTTTTTTTTTTTAATAAAAAATTTTTAAAAATAGAAAAACACAAAAAAGAATGAAGTCTTACCTTTCTTAGTCTTTGAGTATGGACGTTTTAGATGACCATGTATACCACTTGTAATTTAGATTTTTTCACGTTCAGTGATACTGACCAGCCATAATCTTACCAAAGCAGCCCCATTTTATATGTTCAAGTGTACATAAATATAAAAAAAAATAAAAAGAAAAAAACAAATCCAATACAGAGATGTTTATATTTTACAGCGCCTCAAACTTTAGACAAAAATGCCAGTTTCATATGAAAATACCCTGATAAGGATTGTTGGAGGACAGCAACAAAAATATACACTGGAAAACAGCTAAATCTATGATTTGGAACCCATACAACTAGGTGATTTGCTTAAATTTTTCTGTACAGTTAAACTTGATTTACAAATGAATAATTGGCCTTTAAAAATGGGCTTTCCTTCATTTGTGCGATGGAAAAAGTGCGTCAGAAAGCTGTCAAACTTAAAAACAGCTCTAACTCAAAATATTTGATGGATTTGCTTAAATTTAGATGTGTGATAAGATGTTAGAGAAACAATTCTATTCATAACAGTAATATCAACATCAACGGCTATTTTGTATCTCATATGATGAAATGAATATGTCTTGAGGTACAAAAAATCTTAACAGGGTTTGTTGTAATTGCATCACGAAGGGGATACGGACAGGCTTGGTGCTTCTCTATGTGTGTGGCATGTTGGAGTAACCTGCAGAAAGCTGTGGCAGTAATGCTGGGTTGATTAGGTGATTGACGTGCACCCATTTTCATAGTGACAGGTCCTGAGTCTCATTTGTGGTGGATTCAAAGGAGAGGGTTTCCATGGGGGAAATTTTTGTGAAGGTTCTTTAGTGAGAAAGGGGACGGATCCAGACAGGCCTCTTGGTCTGTGTGTGGTGGATGAGTCTGGGATGGAGCGGGGCGTGTGCCAGGGGGTAAGAGGTCAGATGTGTTGTATGGCTTATTGACATCAAAGCATGATCTGACATAGTTTCCAGTATGGCCAACTGCAAGGTGAGAGCTGTATAATCAGTGTTTCTTAATGAAAGGGGAAATCATTTGCAGCTTAGCTTTCATGAATGACTTATGTCTCTCAGATAGAGTCAAATGCATGGGGAACTTAGTGCTGTATCCTTAGCCTAAGTAGCCTTTGGGAACATCCCATTATGAGTTCCTAGGCCTCTTGATTGCGGGGACCGGGGATGCAATTGCGCAAAAACTTCTACTAGAAATTGTATAATGAAATTCAGCCCCGAATTAGACTGTCGTAACGAATGATTATCATTTATTTCTAGGAGGACACAATCAGCATGGTTAATCAGGAAACAGTGCTGTGTGTTCAGGGTCGAAGTTTGTTCACCACGCAGGTTATGTTGCAAAGTAAGGAAGCCGAAAGATTTGGGGGTCTTGTGGTGCAACCGATGTGTGACGAAAGAATGGAGTGCTTGCTTCCGAAGTGACAACAAAGTCATCCTCTGACAGGCCTGACCGAGGCTGGGGACATGATGGGAAACCTGCTAGGTAGAAACCTGGAAGGTGTTCATTGAAAGACAGAGCTTGAGGAGGAATGGCCATCTTAACCACAGCAGTTGTTGTGTGTTTAGAGGCTGAAAGGATGGGAGGGAAGACTAAGTGCCGGAAAGTGCTTTCAAACGAACTGTTTGAGACGATGATGCTGGATTTGTGTTCATGCAAGGGGAAGGGGTGAACTGATGTGCTTGAATGCGGCAACTGCCGTGCTGTATGAGTGGGCGAAAGGTACACCGTGGCTAATGGACAGTTCGTTGTGTTTCTGGGACGCATGTCTGTCCATAAGCTTTCTCCCAAATGTAGAGGAAGTAACAATTAGGACCAGGCCTTTGCTACTAGAGGAAGTAGAAGAGATGGGCTGATGGGGTGATTGTTTCCTGCAGTGGGGCAGTTTTTGGTGTCCGCTAAAACTTGTAGGCAAGATAGACATTCTGATGGGAAGGATGGTAGGATGTAGGGGCTGTGTGGAGCTGTTGTCGCAATCAGTGGTTGCGAAAGGGTTGTTGTAGGAAGGGGAGAGAAAGAAGGGATGCCTTAAAATTGGAAGATGAAAGTCATGTGTGTCAGAGTGGCACCTCTAAGTTGGACTGCCTATCTTTTGTGATCTCAGTTTAGGGTGATTGTTTGCAGGCAATTGAGTTGGGTTTGCCTTTTTGCCTTGCCAAGAGAGGCTTCTTAGCCCTGTGGGTGTGAAGGGTGAGTGTGTGGATCCTAAAGACCAGCCATACGGGAAATGTGAAGGGCATACATCAGGGTGAATGAGGCTATTATTTTTTATTTTTTATTTATTAATTTATTATTATTATTATTTTGTTTGTGGTGAGTGCGGTCGTCTCAAAAAGCAAGGTAGGGATGAATGTATGAAATTGAATACATATATGTGCCTAGGGAATAAAAACTTCATAGCTCAAGTGATGATGTCAGAAGTATGCCAATGACAAAGGTCGAGAGACACAAGAAATAGGGCTGTATAAGCATCGTGTGTAAGGTGTCACAGATTAACCCAAGTAAATGGGTGTAAGTGTGCAAATATCAATGGAAAGGAATCTGTCCATGCCCCTAACATATGGATGTACATAACATATGAATAAAGTGCAGTATTTTTGTCGAGGCAGAGAGTTCTGGGCATGTGAAACAGAAGGCGCAAATGAAGAGTCCTATATATGTATGTAGGGAATCTCAATGAATAGATGGTCAATGAATAGAGATAGGATATAATTGTAATGCTTAATATGAAATTCGTCTGAACCTATCCATAAGACATACATGTGTATGTATACGAGGGATAAGTACGCATTATAAGTGAAAGCAGAAATGTGTCTGAAATTAGCAATCTATTTATATATAAATTTGTGTGTGTATATAATATATATATATACATATATATAGATTTTTTTTTATTTTTAATATGTATATTATTATATATATATATTTCGTGAATTGTTGCTTGTGATAATAAATCCAATGGATAGAAGGGAAATATGTGTGCTGTATTTCCTGTGCAAACGCCTGAGAAACAGCAAGAAAAGTGACAGTTGTATGCAAGATGTGTTAAAGCTGATGGGATGAGGACCAATGAGAAACCGCAAAAGAAAACATGTTGGTGGACAGCCTCGGGGGGCAGGAAGTGATGTGCTGTGTCGGCGAAACTCACACAGTTCGTGCGCTGGTTACAAATGTGGGCGTGGCCACTTGGCGCGAAAATCGTCAAAAAGGAAGGTGTCTTTAGAGCACATATCCCTGGTGCGAGTTGTCCTCGCTGAAAAGGGAGGGGGAGTGTCTGTGTGTGTGAGAGTCGTGGTTCGGATGCACGCAAACCGACAAGTGTGAAATGGAGCGAAGGGGAATAATTATAATGTCTTAGTGCGTGGGGCATCCCAACCCGAATCGTCGCCATCGGACGCAAGACGGTCGGGGCATGTGGAATGACGGCGCCGTAATCCAGTGTTATGGGTACGTGGACGGGGGGTGACATGCGTCGGCTTGCAGTGGGATGATGCATCCCCTTGTTCTGAACGTGCGGTCAATCTCGCGGATAGTCCTGCGAGAGGACGAGGTTCGGTTGGTCAGTTGTTGTTGTGTTGAGGATAAGTGGGATAGACAGATCGGCCTCCCGAGCACTGCCGAGAGGCAGTATCGAGTTATTAATACATTTAAGAATTATCTTGATATTCATTGTGAAAACTTTAAATACAAAACTCATTTACATATTTCTGATTTTTCAAGCACTGCGCACTCAATGTTGAAAAATGCAACAGACATACGTGGGGACTCTCTTTTTCTTCCCCACTTCAAGCGGGTAAAAGGCCTTGTCAGGCTTGCACGCCTTGATATTGATATATGATATGATATAAGAGGTACTCCAACGTGGAAGTGCCAATATTAGTCTGGGAAACAGCAGAGTTAGGCAATGGGGCAGAAGAATCCAACACTGCCGAAGTTCCAATGGGGCGTGCACGTACCTGCTCTGTGGGCGCAAGGCGCGGCACCGGAAGGCAGAGTGGTGCACAATTGCTGCAGCAAGTTTAGCGATGAGCTGCTGATTGTTTGGTTGAGTAGCTTGCTGAGACACCATTAGTGGATGGGAAACAGCAGCACTCGGCGGTGTGGCAGATGGGGTCATCACCGCATAGCTTGGTAGGACCGTGCACACACTCGCACTGAAGGCGAGGAGCAGTGCCGGTGCAAGGGAAATAACTGCGGCAGTCACCGGCAAGGGTGCCGAAGCAGGGGTTGCCTCCCTTGGATCGGGTGATCTGGACAAGAGGGGGGGTGCCACGCGTATGGGCAAGCGTGTCCCCTAGTGGTCCACCTTCCTCCTACACCAGGGGAGGGCATCCCTACACACCTCGGTCGCTATTGGATCCGAGACGGTCGAGGCATGCCGCGTGGGGGGTCGCGTGATCCGATGTCACGGCCGCCACCCACGACGCATCGCACATAGGGCCCAGTCTAACGTGCGGATCCAAGACAAGCTGGCCTTTTTTTTTTCTTTTTTTTTCTTTTCCCCCCCAAGGGATTGTGGCCATTCCATTGGTGCAACTGTGGGTATGGTAAAGAGATAGAGGAGATCGACTCGTACACTGCCGACTGGCAGGCCCGGGAAAACGCGGATCGCGTCGAGTGAGTTCGCGGATCGATAAAAATGACATGAAAGGTAACACTGACCTGAGTGTGTGACCACAAACCTCTAGAAGTCACCAGAGGAGGTGTAGGAGGTGGCGGAGGTCTGGAGTCGACCGGAGGGAGCGGAGGAAGTGGAGAAGGCGGCGGGTTGGCGTTGTTTAGAGGGCCAGGAGTAGAGGGCCCAGAGTGTCAGCGAATCGATTGCGATCGCGCCTTAATTTTAGCACGATTCCCCAGTCGAGCTACATAATTATGTGACCTGGTTGGAGACATAATTTGACCACAAACAAGAACGCCAGAGAATCGACAGACAGACAGAAAATACGAAAAAACTTAGCCGTATGAAGAGCACAGGTACAGGAGTCATGATGGCTGCCGGAAAAAGAGGGCGATAACCAGCGGGACAAAGGGGAGGTTACCTACTTCCGGGAGGTTATCGGCCGTAGTTTCGTCTGCTCGCATAGGCGGATAGTAGTTTGCACAGGACAGGAATGTCAGACCCCTGCCAGAGTCTGCACTAGTTGGGTCACGGTTAAGTATGTGTAATTAAATTATATTTTTAATGAATTTCTAGAATTACCCATTATCGAAAATCACAAAGTTATTCCCCTTGGATTTCATGGGTGCTAAGTGCTGGGTGACCTGGGTGAAGGAGGGTTAAGGGATTCCAGCGGAAATTAAAACATTGGGAGGTTAGTCTTCCATACTCATTATTACTCACAAATCCACCAAAACAACTGCAGAAATTGTTTAACAGATGAATATTTAGAGATAAGCATTAATGGCTCATGTGTGGTTTCTGCTGAACAAACCATAAAACACAGGGTATATAAGTGGGAATTATGTTACCAGTACTTTACTTGCATACATTGTTCAAAATCAGTTTCGGTCACCATTGTCCTATCTTTAAACCAAAGTTTGGTGTGAACTGAGTATTCCAGAGAAATTACATTGTTAAAGGTTTTCATTGACACCAAAAAATGAGCAATAAAAATAGCAGAAGGACTGGGGTGATAAAACCAAACAACCAGATATGATAAACAAACAGCTGTACAAACGTTTTGGATGTCTTCATTGACTGAATAGAAAATTCCACGACACACAGTGATGAAGGCACGCAATTTTGTTCAACAAAATCATCTGTCTAGTCGAGCAGAAAGTCGGTGTAATAGGCATCCAGATCATGCAGGCACTGAGGTGGGCACGCAGGGGCAAGTGAATGTCTTTTCTGCACACTAGAAGGTGTGAATGCTGATCAAGTAAACATCACTGCAGTGAACATACGAAAATTCAGAGGAAGGGAAAAACAAACAGCCAATAGTCTATTTTACATAATTAAATTCCATTCTTCTACCAAATATCATAAACATTCAAAAGTGAAGAGACGATTAAAGCCATCATTTTAGCTCGATTGCTCAAACGAGCTAAGTAAGTTTGTGACCTGTTACAAGTCTTCATCAGACACAGAACATGAGTGTCAAAGAATCGATAGACAGGCAGAAAATATGGAGAGAAAAAACTTAGCCGTATGAGAGCACAGGATCAGGAAGGAGTCAAGATGGCTGCCGGAAAAAGAGGTAGCTAGTCAGGGATACAGAGGGGAGGTAACCTACTTCTGGAAGGTTATCAGCCATAGCTACTTTCGTTTTCTCTGCACAGACGAATAGTTAGTTTTGCACAGGACAGGAATTGAACCTCCCTGCCAATTGTCTGCCACTAGTGCTCATGGTGAACAGCATGTGTAGTTAAATGATGGATTTTTTTCCTTTTACTTTCTTCTAACAATTCTCTTCTAACAATTCAACATTAACCAACTGA